>NC_142068.1:93072500-93162500 GCF_059756535.1 Pantherophis guttatus | reverse complement strand
CAGTTAGTTCATGGCCCCACTCACGGGGGGGGACACACTCTAGACTTGATTTTTGTCTCTGGCCAGTGGTTGAGTGATCTTGTTATAGGGGATATAGATATGGAACCCTTGTCATGGTCAGATCACTCACTCCTTCGTCTGGACCTTCGTACCGCTACACCCCGCCGCAGGGAGGCGGACCCAATTAGATGGGTCCGCCCCAGGCGCCTGATGGATCCTAATAGGTTCCAGACGGAGCTTGGGCCAATTCCTGATGATCTGGCACACGACTCGGCCGAGGACCTAGTAGCTGCCTGGGACCGGGCGGCTGGTGGGGCCTTGGATCGAGTCGTGCCTTTGCGGCCTCTGACCCGGTGTCGATCCCTCGCGGCTCCTTGGTTCACCGAGGAACTGAGGGAGATGAAACGCCGGAAAAGACGCCTAGAGAGCGGTTGGAGGGCCAGTCGCGCTGAATCTGACCGAACACTGGTAAGGTCGCATATTAAGACCTACCTAGTGGCGATAAAGACGGCAAAGTTTAATTACTTTTCCGCCTCTATTGCGTCATCAGGGAATCGTCCGGCCGCCCTGTTCAGGGTAACCCGCTCCCTGCTCCATCTGGGAGCGCGGGAGGATCCATTGGAAGGCAGGGCGGAGGATTTCGGACAATACCTGCATGACAAAATCGCTCAGATCCGGGGGGACTTGGACTCTGACTGGGTAGATCAGGGCAGGGTGACGAGGAATAGTCCTGAGAATGTTATCTGGGAGGAGTTTGATGCTGTGACTCCCGATGATGTGGACAGGATCTTGGGGAGACTTAGTGCGGCCACATGTTTACTGGACCCGTGTCCCTCCTGGTTGGTACTGGCCTCCCGGGAGGTTACACGAGGCTGGCTCCAGGGTATTATCAACGCTTCGTTGAGTGAGGGTTACTTCCCCGCGGCCTTGAAGGAGGCGGTGGTGAGGCCTCTCCTCAAGAAGCCGTCCCTGGATCCAGCAATATTGGCCAACTACCGTCCTGTCTCCAACCTTCGCTTCCTGGCGAAGGTTGTTGAGAGTGTGGTCGCGCGACAGTTCCCGCAATTCCTGGAGGAAACATCCTATCTGGATCCGTTCCAGTCTGGTTTCAGGCCTGGGCACAGCACGGAAACGGCATTGGTCGCGTTGGTTGATGATCTCTGGAGGGCTCGGGACAGGGGTTGCTCCTCTGTTCTGGTCCTGTTAGACCTCTCAGCGGCTTTTGATACCATCGACCATGGTATCATGCTGCACCGGTTGGAAGAGTTGGGGATGGGGGGCACCGTGTTACGGTGGTTCTCCTCCTTTCTCTCCGACCGGTCGCAGTTCGTGTTGGCAGGGGGGCAGAGGTCGACCTCGAGGCCTCTTATATGTGGAGTGCCTCAGGGGTCGGTCCTCTCGCCCCTCCTGTTCAACATTTATGTGAAGCCGCTGGGCGAGATCATCCGTGGCTTTGGGGTGAGATACCATCAGTACGCTGATGATACTCAGCTGTACATTTCCACCCCAGGCCACCCCAACGATGCCCTTGAAGTGATGTCCCAGTGCCTGGAGGCTGTACGGATCTGGATGGGGAGGAACAGGCTCAGGCTCAACCCTTCCAAGACTGAGTGGCTGTGGTTCCCGGCATCCCGATATAGTCAGTTGACTCCATCACTGACTATTGGGGGCGAGTCTTTGGCCCCCACAGAGAGGGCTCGCAATCTGGGAGTCCTCCTGGATACACAGCTGTCCTTGGAGGAACATCTGACGGCTGTAACCAGGGGGACCTTTTATCAGGTTCGCCTGATCCGCCAGTTACGGCCCTTTCTTGATCGGGATGCCTTGTGCACAGTCACTCATGCCCTCGTGACCTCTCGCCTTGATTACTGCAATGCTCTCTACATGGGGCTCCCTTTGAGGAGCACCCGGAGGCTTCAACTGGTCCAGAACGCAGCAGCGCGGGTAGTGACGGGAGCAGCGTGGCGCTCCCATGTAACACCGCTCCTGCGTGAACTGCACTGGCTCCCGGTGGTCTTCCGGGTGCGCTTCAAGGTGTTGGTTATCACCTTTAAAGCGCTCCATGGCATAGGGCCTAGCTATCTTCGAGACCGCCTACTGCCACCGACGACCTCCCACCGACCCGTGCGCTCCCACAGAGAGGGCCTCCTCGGGGTGCCATCAGCCAAACAATGCAGGCTGGTGACCCCCAGGGGGAGGGCCTTCTCTGTGGGGGCACCTACCCTCTGGAATCAGTTGCCCCCTGAGATAAGGAGAATCCATGACCTCAGTGCCTTCCGCCGTGCCCTTAAAACTTTCTTTTTTCAACAAGCCGGGCTGGCTTAATTTCTTTTTAAGGGTTTTATTAATTGTTCTGTTTTGCTGATCGTTTTTAATTAACGGGGCCAAATCTATATATATTTTTAAATGTGTTTTAATATTTGTATCTGGTGTTTTTATCTGGCTGTTCACCGCCCTGAGTCCTCAGGGAGAAGGGCGGTATACAAATTCAAAAATAAATAAATAAATAAATAAATAAATAAAATCCATATATACAGGGTGTTGCCTGGTTACTGTTCTTTGGAATAATATTCGTCATAGTCATAATAATAGTATTCTGTACAGTGTAATGTAGCTTCAAAATAACAGTGCTTTTCCCTCATAACATTAATACATATTAATTAGTAATACTAATCAAAATTAATCAAAATCAATAAGTTACTTTCTTTGGGGGTTTTTCCCCCTTGAAGACGTTTTGCTTCTCATCCAAGGAGCTTCTTCAGTGCTCAGCTGTCAACAGAATTGAAGAAGCTTCTTGGACGAGAAGCGAAATGTCTTCACGGGAGAAAAAAAAACCCCAAGAAAGTCCAGTTGCCTTTGGAAAATAAAGCACCTTTGGGATATGAATCCAGATGATTGCAGATCTTGGTAATGGCAAAGCCCGTTGTGCCCTCAGGGGAGGGAGTAAAGGGAAGAGAAGCTGCTCTTGAGATCATCCTTGCTCACCTGAATCCCTTCCCTCCAAAAGGAGAATGCCAGAAGTTTGGCAGGTTGGAGCAGGCACAATCGCTTTTTAATTTTGGCTAAAAATCAAGAATCCGGTCACAGCTTCTCCAACTAGAAGATGTAATCGGAAGGCATGAGCTGCAGCTCGCTGGATCAGCCAAGCTGCATTCGAGATATGGAGTGGGGTGACCCTCAGGATGTTGCTATCAGCACAACATGTTTATTTATTCTTGTCAAGTGGGAATGGCTGGCTTTTAACCTACGCTATTAGCTTTCCGAAACCTGTGTGTGCACGTCTCCTGAATGACAACAAGGAGCTCTCCAGGAAGGAAAAGTGGAAAACAAACCTTCCCAGACAAGAATGTATTGTTGTGTATGCTCCAAAAGAAAGGAGACTTAAGTGGCGAATAACGCAAACAAATTGTTTTCATCCGCTTTTTCTTCTTGCTCTCTCTGGGAGGTCTTAAAAACCCGTTGAAGAGTATAAATGAAGGGCTACACATCCGAAGACTCCATAAGTGGGATCAAATGTTTCCTTTTCTTCTTAACCTTGCTAGCTTTATATGCAGTTTCCCTAAAAAAGAAAATCCAGAAATACTTAATTCCCAATGTCATGTTAGATTACAAAAGGGATCAGTGGTGGTATTCAGCCGGTTCGGACTGGTTCAAGCGAACCGGTTGGGGAAATCGTGGCTGGGCCCGCCCACCTGCCCTGGCTCTATGCCGTCCTATTTAGGCACATTTTTGAGGCTGGCTGCATGGGCACGCCAGTGGTGGTTGCTCCTGGTTCTGTCCAGTTCTTTAGAACCGGTAGTAAAAGCGGCGGGAGACTCTGCCCAACTGCCCAGACATCATAATTGACGATCTACGCATGCGCAGAAGCACGCACGCTCCCATTGCGAACCGGTAGTAAAAGTAAGTAGAACCCACCCCTGATGCACGCATGAGCAAAGCACATGCGCGGAAGGCAGGCACATATGGGTTCAGTTCCAAGTGGGGAGAAAGACACTGGAAACATGGAGACTGCTTGAAAAAATGGTTTGTTGGTGGACAGGACCACATGGGTTTGAGGTCCTGGGCAAAAAAAAAAAAAAAAAGGCATATGGGTGAGAGAGAGAGAGAGAGAGAGAGAGAGAGAAAGATTTATACCCTCTGTTGGGCTTTGAATTTGAGCTTGTATTCTGATTGGTTGTCAGACTCCCATGGGGCCATGCAGAGGTAACTTTGTAGGTTACCTTTTGAGTCCCAGGCTTGGTTGAGTCTTGCTGGGTGATGCAATCTCTCCAGGTATCATGTAGTGAGTTCTGTTGCTAGATGGGTAGAGGGCTAATCCTACCTTTGTTGGATCTTGGGTGAGGGCATTTGCTTATGAATAAACCTAGCTGTCTCTTTATCTCTTAAGTGCTGAAATCTGCTGTGGCTATTGAGAGTGGGTGGCAGTGGTGAAATTAATTTTTTTTTTTTTACTACTGGCTCTGTGGGTGTGGCTTGGTGGGCGTGGCAGGGGAAGGATACTGCAAAATCTCCATTCCCACCCCACTCCAAGGGAAGGATAATGCAAAATCTCCATTCCCATCCCACTCTGGGGCCAGCCAGAAGGTGGCATTTGCCGGTCTCTGAACTACTCAAAAGTTCTGCTACCGGTTCTCCAAACTCCTCAAAATTTCTGCTACCGGTTCTCCAGAACCTGTCAGAACCTGCTGGATTTCACCCCTGGTGTGGGGGCTATTAAGAGTGAGTCTGCTTCCTGCCTAAAAAACATGTTTCTCCATTGCTCATCCAGGGAAATATAACATTCTGCCTTTTTAATATTTCCTAGAATATTTCATTCTTCTAGGAGAGGGATGGGAGCTAACTTCCTACAGATCTTTAAAATATATATATATATATCTGATCAAAAGTCCCCATTTCTTCCTTTTCTTCACATCATAAAAGTCGACACAGGGTTTTCTTGCAATGCAGTTCCAGGTTTAGATCTTGAAGCTGTTTTAGAAATCCCCGGTTTGGGGAAATTGCTCGACGCTGCAGAAGCATTTCGAGAGCGTCAGCCAGAGACAAGTTCTGGTAAATCATCAAGTAAGCTAGAACCAAAGCTGGGGATCTGCTTCTGCCTAGAATGCAATGAACCAAAATTTTTCCTGCACGGGGGGAAAAGGAAGAGAGAAGAAGACAACATAAAAAAAAGGTATTTTGGTTTTGCTTTGGAGGGTGCGGTGAGCCTAGAGGTGGAGCTCTCGCCTCACACTCAGGAGGCTGTGAGTTCAATCCTAGGTAGAGGCAGCTATTTCTCTCTCTGGGCACACTGAGAATATATCTGCCGAACAAAACTCCGCACTGGCGACAGGAAGGGCTTCCGGCCATTAAAACACTCTGCTAGCTCCATTCAGTTGCCCAAACTCCACCCCTCAAGGGATTATGGGGTCATTAAATGAAGATGATTTTGGTTTTGCTTTAAGATAGCCTTTCCTTGTTATAAAATATATACAATATATTTGTTGTGGCTCCGTTGCCTGAGCCTGGGCTATCGACAGATGCAGATTCTGAGAGTGAGGGAGAGGAGTTGGCAAGGCCTCCCTCACCAGGACCCTCCTCTCTGGCAATGCCTCCGGAGGACACCGAAGGCCAAAAGATAGGCTCCGAGCCAAGCACGTCCCCGCAGCCACAGGTGGACAGCGACAAAGAAGATAAGTGCTGACTGGACCCTCGGCAGAAACGCAGGGAGAAGCATGCGTAGCAGAGGGGAAGGCGTGCCAGAGATTAGCTGAGTCACTGGACCACACCCCACAGGGTATAAATGTGGGTGTGGTGGCCGGTTCAGTTTGTGACGAGCAAAAACTGGAAATAATCCATGATCTCTGCGTTACTGGACTTTGCCTGCTTTATCGGACTGCATTTGGATTAATCCTTGTATTGTTGAAACTCTGCCTGTTTTATCGGAATGCTTGCAATCTAATCTTTGTTTTGTGTGAGTAAAGTCTGAATTGGCAGCTAGCCACTGGGTTGCTGCCAGCTTTATCTTCAAAGAGTTTTGTCGTGTGGCTTATTAACTCTGGGCCGTCTGTGGGGGTGTATGTGTGGTACGGGGACACAACAATATTCCATGATATAAGAAAAGATGTTGAGACTCTAGAAAAAGTGCAAAGAAGAGCAACAAAAATGATTAGGGGACCGGAGGCTGAAACATATGAAGAACAGTTGCAGGAACCGGGTATGCCTACTCTAATGAGCAGTACAACTAGGGGTGACAAGATAGCAGTCTTCCAATATTTGAGGGGCTGCCCCAGAGAAGAAGTCAACCTATTCTCTAAAGCACCAGAAGGCAAGACAAAAAGCAAAGGATGGAAACTAATCAAGGAGAGAAGCAATTTAGAAATTAAGGAGAAATTTCCTGGCAGTGAAGACAATTAATCAGAGGTACGGCTTGCCTTCAGAAGTTGTGGGTGCTTCATCACTGGAGGTTTTTAAGAAAACACTGGACAGCCACTTGTCTGAAATTGTTCTGTCCCCGTACCACACATGCACCCCCACAGATGGCCCGGAATTAATAAGCCACACGACAAAACTCTTTGAAGATAAAGCTGGCAGCAACCCAGTGGCTAGTTGCCAATTCAGACTTTACTCACACAAAACAAAGATTAGACTGCAAGCATTCCGATAAAACAGGCAGAGTTTCAACAATACAAGGATTAATCCAAATGCAGTCCGATAAAGCAGGCAAAGTCCAGTAACGCAAAGATCATGGAGTATTTCCAGTTTTTGCTCGTCACAAACTGAACCGGCCACCACACCCACATTTATACCCTGTGGGGTGTGGTCCAGTGACTCAGCTAATCTCTGGCACGCCTTCCCCTCTGCTGCGCATGCTTCTCCCTGCGCTTCTGCCGAGGGTCCAGCCAGCACTTATCTTCTTCGTTGCTGTCCACCTGTGGCTGCGGGGATGTGCTTGGCTCTGAGCCTATCTTTTGGCCTTCGGGGTCCTCCGGAGGCATTGCCAGAGAGGAGGGTCCTGGAGAGGGAGGCCTTGCCAACTCCTCTCCCTCACTCTCAGAGTCTGCATCTGTCGATAGCCCAGGCTCAGGCAATGGAGCCACAACAGAAATGATATAAGGCAGGGGTGTCAAACTCAAGGCCTGGGGGCTGCATCTGGCCCATGAGGTGCTTAGATCTGGCCTGTGGGGCCACCCTGGAAACAGCAAAGGACTGGCCCATGGTGCCTCTGCCAGCGAAAATGGAGCTCCGGAGGGCTGCAGGAGGTTGTTGCAACCAAAAAGAGAGCTTGAGAGTCTATTTTTGCTGGCAGAGTGCTCGGGCCACCACAGGCGCCCCTGACATGAGTGACGTTGAGCTGGCCATGCCCACCCTGGCCATGCCCCCCTGAGGTCAAACACAAACCTGATGCGGCCCTCAATGAAATTAAGTTTGTCATCCCTGGTATAAGGTCTCCTGCTTGAGCAGGGAGTTGGATTGGAAGACCTTCAAGGTCCCCTCTGTTATTTTGTTATTCTGTTGTGTTAGACTTCATTAGATACCAACAATTCCATCTGACATGGCTAATAACACCATCTCTGAAACAATTTTTTTTAAAATACAGAATCTCAGTCCGCTAATTCTAAGAATTTTAGTGCTGAGATGGAACTTTATGTGGACAATAGGTTTCTGGAGTTACAGAGACAACATGGTCAGGGGTGAAATGCTACCGGTTCAGACCGGTTCAGTCAAACGGTAGTGATGGCGGCGGGTGGTTCGGAGAACTGGTAGCGACGATAGTGCTCCACCCACCCACCTGGTCGTCGTTACTTCCAGGAAGTAACCTGTTTTTTACCCTCTGTGCATACGCAGAAGGGTTTGCACATGCGCACATAACACCCATGGCACGGGCACTTCCGAACCGGTAGGGAAGATAAGTAGATTTCACCCCTGAATATGGTACAAATATTATTCCTTCAAGTTCTGGATGTGGCCTAAGATTTCTACATGAAATAATGACTTCAGTCTTGGCTGTTTCTGGAAAGCACTGTTTTCTCAAGCTTGCTATGCTGGTGGGGGAATTCTGGGAGTTCAAGTCCACACATCTTCAAGCTGCGAAGCTTGAGAAACATTGCTGTAAAGACTGAGACTCACCTTTTGGGGCTCTGAGTGCTTGGTGGATGAATTTTGAGGCTGGATGAAAATAGACACTTAGGTCAAAATCTACAGAGTCTTCTGCTGCTATGCTGTAGTAAGAGAATTCTGATCCATAGAAGGTCTGGTTTCCTTTGCTCCCCCAAGCACCGTGTGCTGCATTCAGTATGTGGGTGATGCCATGTCGACTCAGCTCCTCCTTGTTGTGCGCTGTGACCCTGCCCAGACACAGGTGTGCAAATTGGGAGGACAACGTGATAGAGGATTAGGGTGCGAATGCCAAGTCATCTCCCATTATTCAAGTTGCTTTTATATTTATAATTTTTATATTTTTCTTGGGATAGCCCAGTGAAACCTTCTCGTCACATGGGCACGTGCATGCCAGCACCCATAATGCAATGCGGGGGATCCTGCGCATGTGTGCAGGACCCCCCATGCTCCCCCGATCCCTGTGCATGCAGATGCAACCACCCTGTCCCCCGTTTTGGGCTTAGTAGGCCTCCCTGCAGCCTCCTGGGCCCGAAAATGGGCCAAGGGGGAGAGCGAGCCGGAGCCCCGCCATGCCCCATTTTGGGCTTAGTAGGCCTCCATACAGCCTCCTGGGCCCAAAAACGGGCTGCGGGGGGCACGCAGTACCCCACACGTGTTTCCTGCATGCACCCCGCCCTCCCCGTGCATCCTAAAAATCAGCTGGTGGGCAGGAGGCATGCACATATGCGTGGTGGAGCTGAACTGGGCAATGTTTCACGTGCCCGCCAAAAGGGCTCCGTGTGCCAGCTGTGGCCACTTTTGCTATAGGTTCCCCATCACGGGAATATCCAATAGTCACTTCACACATCAACAGGGGCCAAAAATCTTGCTTTTATACAGATCTATTTTTCCTTCTTTTGACAAACATTTGTTCTTTCCCAAAGGACCAGATATCATTGATAACCTCTGCCTTGTATTTTGCATGCCTTTAAATTTCTCCATCTGCTTCTCCATCTTCAGTAAACGTATTACTGTACAGGATTCATAAATTCACTCTTTTGCTCTATGTTTATTTATGCAATTTATACAGTATAAAAAAAGTGCAGTAGTTCATTCGATTTTCTCTGTCAAACATAGATATTTTGGTGTTTGGTAGGTTAAATATTCCTTGTTGCATCCCACAATCTACAATTTGCAAACGGGAACATTGCAAATGATTCTTAATCACTTTCTGAACCATTTGCAAAGATTTCATGCTGCTTAATTTCAATCTTGTATCCCTCGTTTGCATTTGGTGATCAACCTGCAAAACTGTATTTGCAGAAAACATTCCATAATTCACTTTATCACATGCTTTCTCTACATCCCCTCCCAAAAAAACCCATGTTCATGTATTTCTCAATGACCTAGCAAAAAGCCAAAATCAGATTTGCACCTCCCCTTGCCCAGAGTAAAGCCGAAATGCACTTGCCAACTTTAATCATAGTTATCTCAGGTGCCTTTTCAGTCAGAATTCCACCAAAAAACGTCCAAGGAATACTTTAAAAACTTCCCCATCCTGCATTTTGTATTCAGAGTTGTTATTGTTCCTTTTGTGTAGGGGCATAATATTGGTTTCTCTTTAATTTTAACTTTTTCTTCCTCTATTTGATTTTGTTGCTTTCTGTATACATTATATATTTCCTTCGCTCAAATTTTTTTAGGGATGGATTTTTTTTTCATTTATAGCCTTTTCCCTTTCACCATTTCACTAAGCACTCTTTCTCATATTTCCCATTAATGTAATTTTGGTGCTCAGTATTTCTTTTCACTTTTTACTCACTCTACTGCAAGTATCTTGCAATTGGGAATTTGTTTCCCAATTTAATTGGGAAATTAATCTACCTTTTAATACAGTAGTCCAGTGATGGCTAACCTTTTTGCCATCGCATGCCAGGAGCGGGGGGGGTGGGGTCACACACGTGCCCACACCTATAATTCTATGCGCCCTGCCCCTGCACATGTGACCCCTCCCCACTCCCCCCACTCCTGGCACCGATGGCACGGTAGGACCGTTTTTCTCTCTCCCCAGAATCCAGAGCCTTTCTAGAAATCTGGGGAGGGCAAAAACAGCCTTTCCCACCTCCCCAGAGGCCCTTTGGAGACTGAAAATGGCCTGTTTGCCAACTTCCGGAAGCAAATCTGGCTGGGGAATTCTGGGAGTTGAGGTCCTCCAGGCTTAAAGTTGCCGAGGTTAGAGACCTCTGCTCTAAATAACCCAATCACTTTTTTCTGCTTTCTCTCATCTCATTCCCATCCATTCTTTCATGTCCCATAGTGTTCTGTCCCCGTCCCACACGCACACACACCAACAGACGTCCAAGAGTTAAAAACCAAACCAGCTGACAAAATCCTCATCCTTATGATAACGGAACTTGGCAGCAACCTAGTGGCTGCCTGCCAAGAGTTTATTACTCACGAAGGGAAGAGATAACTTCTCTCCGCTTCTGGTACATCAAAGTAAAATGTTCAATAATTACAGAGTAACTTAAGTTCAAATATAATCCAGCAAAGCCTATAGCAAAAGTCCGGCAATGCAGAATGGCGTGGAAGCTTTCAGCTTTGTTCGTCACAAGGCTTGACTGGCCACCACGCTCCCTTTTATACTCTGTGGGGTGTGGTCCAGTGACTCAGCCTAATCTCTGGCATGCCTCCTCTTTTGTTGCGTGCGCTTATCTCTCCGACGCTGGCATGGATCCAGCCAAGACTCATCCCCGTCACTGTCCGACTGCGCCTGCGCGGGGATACCTGGCTCCTGGCCAATCTCTTCTCCGTCGGGAGACACCTGAGGCATTGCCAGAGAGGAGGGTCCTGGAGAGGGAGGCCCGGCCAACTCCTCTCCTTCCCTTTCGGAGCTTTCTTCCTCCGATAAAACGGGCTTGGGGGTCGGAGCCACAACACATAGCAGAATAATGTTTTCCCTGGATTGCATTCATTCAGAATATTTTTTTTTCACTCAAAACCCATCCCTGTTCCTTCTATTATCAGTGTTCCTTGGAGTGAAATGCAAGTGTCGCCAGTCATTAAATCTCTATTTTTGTATGTATCCACAACATTAGGGATGGCTCAATTCATATTTTCTGATAGTTATTTTGGTAATTAAGAGTAGAGCTTCTCTTTCCTGCATTCTTAAACACTTTGTGGAGATCTATTTCCTTTTTGAGTTTCACAAGCAAACAAGATACACATTCTTCTTTTTCATTCTTAATATTTTTTACAATTTAAGCTTTTTACACTTTGGGTTTCAATATTCCATACTTCCAGATGGACTGAGTTATTGAGTCCTATAATGGGAAGTAGGGAGAACCTTGAGGCACAGACGTAAAAGGTGCAACAAGACAATGTCAGATAAAAAGAAATCTGAGTCCAAAGCAGAAATTCAATTTGAGAACGCATCTCGGATAAGTATAACATACAGAACATGCAACAGAAGGTATAAATTCTATTGAGTCCCATGACATATTTTAGAGACAGTTGCAGCTGATGGAACATTATTGTCTCTGCTGATTTCTTGCCTGTCTATTAGCATTAGTAGTCTAAAGAGAAAGATTTTTTTAAATTTTATTTTAATTGAAAGCTAATTCCAACTTCCCAACCTTCTGAAAGAGAGCTAAACAATGGTGTACATTTATCCTTTAACAACAGGTTTTCTTCAGGCACTTAATATTTTTGCATTGCCAAAATAGTTTCCTCTGTAAATACTGTTTAGCCCAGTTAATCAATACTTCCCTTCAAGATAATACTTACATGTTACCTATATAAATTTTGGGCCACACTTCATCTAGTGCATGTGACTCCAACCTACAGTTATCTATACGACATTCCAGTTCTTTCACGGACAGTATGTTGGATCTGATGGTGTCCATTTGCAAAGGGTGACGGTTGACTTCAGAAGCAAATAAGCTGGCTAGCAAATGATTGTTGCACAGTTTGTTCATATTCTATCACAGCAGGACCTTGCTGTGTTGTGTGCCAGTTACTTTTTGACATCTGACAGTGGGAGGCAGGTGCACGTCTTAAAATGTCTCACTGATCTCTCTGCACTCTTTCTGTATTTCTTGTTTTCTTCTTCCTGAACAAGGCTCTTTTTTCCTCTTTTTATTAAGTCTCCCATTAGTCCGCATCAGTTCCCTGTGAACAAATATACAAAAATACAACATTCTGCAAACATTGCGAATTTTACCAGGCAAAAAGCGATTATCTGCAACCCAGCTAAAAGAATAATTTTGGTATGTATTGCACCAATTGACAGAACGCCTGCAAGAGATGCGTCGTCTTTTTAAAATGTGCATATTCCATTGCTTTATTTGTTCGGATTTTTTCTTAGTTGAAGGTCCAAATTTCTTAATTGTTTCAGGAAACCTCGATTAGGGAAGATCCACCGATGTTCTTTTACTGTCTGAATCGCTTTAACCAACGAGAAATTATGGTAGATCATAAGGTACGCCAGCACCAAAGAGGAGGACCTGCTTATCCCAAAGGCGCAGTGGACAAAGATTTTGCCTGGAAATAAAAGCAATAAATTAGATTAGATTAACAGAGTTGGAAGGGATCTTGTAGGTCATCTAGTCCAACCCCCAACCCAAGCAGATCCTACACCATTTCTGACAGATGGCAGTCCAATCTCTTCTTAAAAACCTCCAGTGATGAAGCACCCACAACTTCTGAAGGCAACTTCTGTTTCATGGGTTGATTGTTCTCACTGTCAGAAAATTTCTCCTTATTTCCAGGTTGAATCTCTCCTTGATCGATTTCCATCCATTAGTCCTTGTCTGGCCTTCAGGTGCTTTGGAAAATAGCTTGACCCCTTCCTCTCTGTGACAGCCCCTCAAATATTGCAACACTGCTATCATGTCTCCCCTGGTCCTTCTCTTCACTAGACTAGCCATGCCCAGTTCCTGTAACCGTTCTTCGTATGTTTTAGCCTCCAGTCCCCTAATCATCCTGGTTGCTCTTCTCTGCACTCGGTGTTGGGTTCCAGAAATTTCAGCTGATGAAAAATGCAGTGGTGCAAGCATTTATATGTGTTTCTAATAGAGCAGCCACAACGTTTCTAAGTCCAATTCAAGGTATTGGTATTCACCTTTAAAGCCTTACAATGCACAGGATCAGTTATTTGAGGGACTCCCCCCCCCTCTTCCCAATTTCATCTGCCCACCTCACCAGATCTAACAGAATGTATTTCTTATAGGTTTTATTGCCTACAGAGCTACATATTGGTGGTCCCCTAAGGGGGCCCTTTTCTTCTATGGCACCCATATTGTGGAGTTTTCCCCCATCCCTGAGATAATGTTGGCCTCATCACTCCTGAAGGTCCCTCAAGACCTGGTTATTAAGCCTGGGGAACCCCAGGAGACTGGTGAACTCATGAGGTGGCTCCCTTATTATTAACATCCCTCCATTATTATTTCTCTCCCTTCTCTGCTTTGATAATTTAACAGAATAACAGAGTTGGAAGGGACCTTGTAGGTCATCTAGTCCACCCAAGCAGGAGATCCTACACCAGGGGTGTCAAACTGGCGGCCTGTGGGCCGGTTGAGTCATGCACAGGCCATGCCCACCCCAGCTCCGTGAAGGGAAAAATCATCGCGATACGTGACGCGGCGAGTTTGATGCCCGTGCCCTATACCATTTCTGACAGATGGCAGTCCAGTCTCTTCTTGAAAACCTCCAGTGATGAAGCTGCCACAACTTCTGAAGGCAACTTCTGTTCCATGGGTTGATTTCAATTTAGTTTATTACAATTATAGACCAGAGACCGGAACAAATTAAAACACTCAGTATATATACAATTTAAAATGCTAGTATAAAATAATAAATAACAACTAAAATCTATGATAAAATCCAGCCTGTCAATTATACATGGTCTAACTGTACTAAAATTACAATCTATAAACTGTGGGGCCAGTAGTCAGTTTAATACTAAAAGGGAAAGGACTAAGCAGTGCAAAGGGTTTGTCACATTTGTTATATAACATAACTATGGTGGATTAGACACGTCTTTCCGATGAATCCCCGGTGCTGCTGTGCAGAATCTAGCCACCTGCGCTGTAGTTATGGACTGTTCGTCCTTAAGCAGCCACTGGAGATAAGCCGTGTCGGAATGGCCAGGATGCCTAGCAATTATTGGCAGAATATGTTTTTTCCGAATCTCTGTGTAAAAGGAACATCGAAGGAATATGTGACCCACAGACTTCACCCAGAGGTGGGTTTCAGCAGGTTCTGACCAGTTCTGGAAAACTGGTAGCGGAAATTTTGAGTAGTTCGGAGAACTGGTAGTAAAAATTCTGACTGGCCCCGCCCCCATCTATTCTCTGCCTCCCAAATTGGGAGGAAATGGAGATTTTGCAGTATCCTTCCCCTGGAGTGGGGTGGGAATGGAGATTTTACAGTATTCTTCCCCGGCCACGCCCACCAAGCCACACCCACCAAGCAATGCCACGCCCACCAAGTCATGCCCACAGAACCGGTAGTAAAAAAATTTGAAACCCACCACTGTCTCCACCTCTCCTCAGCCACAGGAACAAAGTCTTTCAGTCAGTGGTATCTTTTTATACTTGCCATACAGGGCGGCCGATGGAAGCGCATGGCACCATTGGTAGATTGTTCTCACTGTCAGAAAAGTTCTCCTTATTTCTAATTCTATTTAATAATGATCATACAATAGTTTTAATTAAGGATTGCCTTATGTATTGACCCTTCTTACAGAAATGTTGTACATTGCCCAGAGTCACTTTCCATGAGATTAGCAGCCACATACATTTGATTAATAAATAAAATTTAAAAAAAAAATCTTTACATATGGTGTTTTTTGAAAAAGCACACAAAAGGAAAGGAAAGGCTTTTGGCCAAAATTTGGTCTTCTTGAGGGCATGTCATGGATGCCATCGCAAAATGGCTGCCACAGACGACCTGCTAATTCACACAATCACCCATTCACTGGACTGGATGCAATTGCTTCCCACCAGCCCTTCAGGATTGCGTCACCTGGGCCTATCCAAGATGACTGCAATTTGCTTTGAGTTCTGCAAAAGTGGTATGATTCACCTCACTGAGGGAAGATCCAGCTGTTCTCACAGGCCCACTGTGATCTTGAGGATCCAGGATGATGAGGCCATCAGAAAGCCATGAACCCAGGCAACATGGCCACTTGGCTTGAAAACATTATCGAGGAGAAAATCGTAGATGACCAGGCTGAGCCCGAGGGAGGGGTCAAACGTGTCATAAGTCACGAGTCCCTGTGTGCCCACAAGAGATCTTTGTCCAGCCCATCGTGAATGCCTCTCTTATCTCCCATGCATTTCCCTTAAGGACCAGTTGGCCAGATTTTTGTAGAGAGTTTAAGCTTGCAATCAGTCTTCATATTCATTTGAACTGCCTGAATCTTCTAATTTCCCCTGCGCTTAACAAAAACAGGTTGCGGGGAAGCTTAATAACAGCTGCCATGATTTCCATACCTCCGGGTGTAGTCAAAGCCTTGTGTATAAACTCTGCAGAAGAGTAAAAGTATAGGCTTATGTCAAAACCGGGAAGATCGTGAGCTGGTACACCACGGTATTCAATCGTTGTGCCATAAAAATCATGCGACTCTTGGCAATATAGAGTGCCGTGAGCTGCATTTAAAATGTGGCTAATCCCCATTTTCCATAAGTCAAATCTGCTATGTGCTGTTACGCTGGAGAAAAAACACAGAGATAGATATTGTCAGGAAAAAGTACAGGTGGTCTTCCACTTACGACAGTTCATTTAGTGACCGTTCAAAGTTACCACAGCACTGGAAAAAGTGACTTATGACCATTTTCCAGAGTTACGACCTTTGCAGCCTCCCCATGGTCACGTGATCAAAATTCAGATGCTTGGCAACTGTTTCATACTTACGACCATTGCTGTATCGCAAGGTCATGGGATTTTCTTTTGCTGCCTTCTGAAAGCAAAGTCAATGGGGAAGCCAGGTTCACTTAACAACCGGGTTACTAACTTATCAACTGCAGTGATTCACTTAACAACTGAGGCAGGAAAGATCATAAAATGGGACAAGACTCATTTAACAAGTGTCCCACTTAGCAACAGAAATTTTGGGACTCAATTGTGGTTGTTATTTATTTAGGTCTTGGACCACATGTATTTATGTCTTTCTCTCCCTCTAAAATTTAAATCACCTTTCATAAGGGAAATGTTTCACAGGGAGTAAAAGCCAATTTCATACCATCGAAAGGTGTTGACAAATTTTGGTCAGAAATCAAGATGGCAGGGTGAGGGTGCAATTGAGGCTTTGCTTGACTCAAAGCAGACTTATCGTGTATACTGGAAGAAGTTAGTGTCTTTTGGCAATTGCTAATCTAATTTATCTGCTCAAAACATGATTTCATAAAACATTAGGCTCCAGTAACACCCGCAGTCATGGCTTTTCAGGCGGGGATATAACTATGCTTAGCTACTACAGCAGTTAATCACATGTCTGCATTAAGTAATCCTTGGACACAATCTGTATGGTTGCCATAATTATGTAGGACAGGGGCTGAAATGCTCTCCTACAAATATACTTACTGATCTCCTAAGAAAAGATTAGGCCAGACTTCGTCAGTGTGGTGGCAGGAAGGGCTCCCAGTATTCAGGAGCTGCTCTAAATCTTGAATACTGGGGCTGTCTTCAGTCGGGGGTGCAAGATCTTCAGGGCCCAGTGAAACGCACTGGTCAGCCATGGTCATTTAAAGTAGCAGCTTGACAATCTGACACCCGAGAATGCAACCCAGGCTCGTTTGTTTACTCTGCTCCAAAGCAGATCACTTGTTATTTTGATAGTGGAACAATGCCAGGAGCTGGACATCAACAAAGCATGTGCCTAGTTGAACCGAAGGTCTGCAGTCGAATAGCATGCTCCCTAAAACTGCCGTTCAATGACAGCTGTGGCAGAAGCATAACAGCTGGAAGAATAATTGTAGAGTCACATCCTTTCCGGCAGGAAAAACAAGTCCGTGACCTGCATTTTCTTCCCATTCAGCCACCTCCACTGATCCGTTACAATGCCCCTCCGGCTTTGATCTTCCAAGGAAAAACTGGACAGCGCTCAACCAGATCAGCAGCTGCCAAAAAAGCCAACACAGTTCTAGGCTGCATAAACAGAGGGAAAGAATCAAGATCACGTGAAGTGTTAATACCACTTTATGATGCCTTGGTAAGGTCACACTTGGAATACTGCATTCAGTTTTGGCCGCCATGATATAAAAAAGATGTTGAGACTCTAGAAAAGAGTGCAGAGAAGAGCAACAAAGATAATTAGGGGACCGGAGGCTAAAACATATGAAGAACGGTTGCAGGAACTAGTTATGTCTAGTTTGATGAAAAGAAGGACTAGGGAAGACATGATAGCAGTGTTCCAATATCGCAGGGGCTGCCACAAAGAAGAAAGAGTCAAGCTATTCTCCAAAGCACCTGAGGGCAGGACAAGAAGCAATGGGTGGAAACTAATCAAGGAGAGAAGCAATTTAGAACTAAGGAGAAATTTCCTGACAGTTAGAATAATTAATCCGTGGAACAACTTGCCTCCAGAAGTTGTAAATGCTTCCAACATTGGAAGTTTTTAAGAAGATGTTGGATAACCATTTGTCTGAAGTGGTGTAAGGTTTTCTGCCTAAGCAGGGGGTTGGACTAGAAGATCTCCAAGATCCCTTCCAACTTTGTTATTCTAAAAAAAGATATGAAGCAACCATGGCAGGTGCCAATATTGGAAATACAACTGGGGGCTAGTTGGTAATACTGTGACTGTGCGAACGTCCCACAAACTTTACATCATATTGCAACAGAATGCCCCCTCAGGAGGTTCCCTGGATCCCTGCAAGAACTACATATCTTGAGGGCAGTGCTGTCCAATGGCTAAATTATCTAGATATCCGGCCATAGGCTTAGCCATTTTAGTAACTGCTCATACATAATTTAATTGTATTCATCATTCATATTGTGCATTTTAAAACTAATTCACTGTTCTGGTGTTTTATATATTTTTACACATTTTATATGCTGGTTTTTTTTTGTGTGAACTTTATGCATTATTGCTGTATTTTGTTACCCCATATGAAATGAATAAATAAAAGCCTTCAGCAACCTGGTGCCCTCCAGAAGAGTTGCGACATTTGCAGTCTTGGAACATTCTGAGATTGGAAAAAGCTACTTTATTTGATTAAGACCGCTATGGAATGGCTACAATCTGGAACCAAAGGAGTCCCCATTGTGTAATAAGTATATTAATGTTATCTTTACAAACAGTAAGTTTGATTCCAGAGCAGCGTTTCTCAATCTCAGCAATTTTTAAGATATGTGGGATAAAGATGAATCAGGAAACGGGTCTTATTTTGAGTTTGAGGCTATAAACTCTCCATGCTGAACAATCTGTTGAAATGGTTTGAGTTTTGCTGACTTTGGCAGAATAAAACTTGAAACGATTCAGGTGTTTCAGATTTCCTCAAAACTCAGAAAAGGTTTTAAATGCCATCATTTCTACCCTTTGCTTCCCCATCTTTTCCTTCTACCTTCAAGTTCAGCCCAGAGCTTCCATAACTATGTGCGTGCCAAATGGTTTTACATATTGGTGGTACCGTTGGTGCTTCTGGTCCTATCATTGAAATGAGCCATGAATTCAGATTTAGGAGAAGGCAGCCAATCAGGTTTGGAGTACTATTTCGAGAGCAAAAGATTTATGGAAAATCATGTAAAACACACGCAAGAGCCACATGTATTCAATTCTTAAGAAAAACAATTACTGCAAATTCTATCAGCAAAAAGTTAGTGCCATTCGTGGATGGAAATGCTTTATAATGCAATGGGAGGCTTTATTACCTATTTAAAGCACCAAGCAGAATATGGGTAGAGTAGCAATTGCCTATTAGATCAACATTGTAAAAAGATATCGTTTAAATTTCTTTGCTCAAACAAATTGAGACATCTGGCTGTTTATTTTATTTATTAGAATTTATTTGCCACCCATCTCGTTTCAACACAATTCCGGGAGGCTTACAGCATATTAACCAAGTCCAGAAATTTTAACTTCTTTTCCAGAAACTTATCCAAAAGCACACTGCCATGTTCCTTAATGTAAATACACTTTTGGTCTGGGTGTAACACACTAGCACTTATGCCTCCATAGCAACATATTCATATTCCCCGGGTATGGCTCCAAGTTATGATCTGGTACAGAAATATTACGGAGACCACCTTTGTGGAAATTGTCAATATTGTTAAAAGTTCAATAGATGTTTTTATATTTACAGAAATTGTCAATATTGTTAAAAGTTCAAAAGTTTATATTTACAGAAACTGTCAATATTGTTAAAAAGTTCGATAGATGTTTTTATATTTACAGAAACTGTCAATATTGTTAAAAAGTTTGATAGATGTTTTTATATTTACAGAAACTGTCAATATTGCTAAAAAGTTTGATAGATGTTTTTATATTTACAGAAATTGTCAATATTGCTAAAAAGTTCGATAGATGCTTTCATATTTACAGAAACTGTCAATATTGTTAAAAGTTTGTTAGATGTTTTTATATTTACAGAAACTGTCAATATTGCTAAAAAGTTCGATAGATGTTTTTATATTTACAGAAATTGTCAATATTGCTAAAAAGTTCAATAGATGCTTTCATATTTACAGAAACTGTCAATATTGTTAAAAGTTTGTTAGATGTTTTTATATGTACAGTATATTTATATGTATAACTCCTTTCTCAGGCAAGAGACCATTTCAAACAAGTGGCTGAAATTCACAACTTTCTGGAGGCAAGGTGACTTGTTCCACTGGTTGTCCACACTGTTAGGAAATTTCTCCTAAATTCCAGGTTGCTTCTCTTCATTCTGCTAAAAAAAAAAAAAAAAAAAAAAAAAAAACCCCATTCCCAGCCATCCCTGCTTTTTTTTAGTTTAAAAATTAAAATACCGATTAAACGGCCAGAGGAAACCGATCCATCTGGGCCAGAGCAAATATACCCTCATTATTTCGGGCAGCTGGCACGATGCCATATATTATGTTGGGCAAGGAGGGGGAAAGTGGGGGGGGGGACCCACTAGGCTAGGGGTCTCCAACCTTGGCAACTTTTTTTTTTGAACAATTTTTTTTTATATTTAAACAAACATACATAAAACCATCTTCAATTGCAAACAGTGTGTTGGTTGGTTACAAGTCTTTTGTGCATCATTCATCAATTCATAGCTTACAATTTACCTAAATTCTCATATCATCGACCTAATAAATATCTATATATTATTATTCTCATTAATCATTTATTTTACTATGGCTATTTCTTCCCTCATGATTATTTAAGATATTCTAAGATTTGAGTTAATTTTTATTATAACATTCATTTCATCCGCCTGAATCTATCCAGTAATAATACCTCTTTCTGTTATATTTCACATAGTTCCACAATTCTTGCGTTATGAAGATCTCTTACCATATTTCAATTCCATATTTTTTTTATCTAACCATTGATAAAACAGGTCCCATATCTTTATAGTATTGTTTGTCTTCTTGTTCTCTAATTTCAAATGTCAATTTGCTCATATCAACACATTCCATTATTTTCTTAATAACTTCATCCTGCGTTGGTATTTTCTCGTTTTTCCAATTTTTTGCAAACACAATCCTTGCCACTGTTAATGCTTGTATTAACAGCAAGCTTGGCCACTTGAAGCCTGGAGGACTTCAACTCCCAGAATTCCCCAGCCAGCAAAGCTGGCTGGGGAATTCTGGGAGTTGAAGTCCTCCAGGCTTCAAGTGGCCAAGGTTGGAGACCCCTGCACTAGGCGGCGGCGCCCCAACAAGACACCCCTTTGCCGCCACCCCCACCCCGTCGGAGCTGCAGGCGGCCAAGAGGGGGGGCGTCTCCGGAGGCAGCCGCCGCTCGACCGGGGGTCCCTCTTGGGCCGAAGGGCCCGTTTGGCTCCGCGATGGGGGGGGGATAGAACGGAGGAGGCGCGCAAGGCAGCGCTGCGGGGGGGAACACCCCCCCCTCAGTCCCGACCGCCTCGCGGCCTGCTCCGCGCTCGAAGCCTCGCGTCGCTTAGCAACCGCGGCCTCGCCAGCCGGGTGGAGTGGAGGGGGGGTGTTGTGAGACACAAACACCCCGCCCCTTCCGCTCCGCCGACCCCCGCCCCTTCCGCCACGCTAAGGGGCGGGGAGGATTGCCTAGACTCGTCCTCCCCCCCCCCCCCCCCCCACACCTCACCCCGCCCTCCCGGCCGGCTGAAGAAACCCGCCGCTTGTCACCGCCGGACCGTCTGCGTGGGATGGGGCGGGCTCGCCGCAACGGGAGAGCAGGCCCCTCGGCGCGGGCTCCGTCCGCCCAGGCGTAAGCGGGGTGAGCTGGCCGGGGGAGCCTCCTTGGTCAGGGGAAGTCTACCTGAGGGTGGCGGTCGGGGGGGGGGCGTCCTGCCCGGGATGGGCGCCGCTAAACGGGTTTAAGGGCTGTGAGGGAGAGGCTTGGGATGGGGGGGAGGGGAGGGGTTCGTCATCTTCCCGCCCCCTCCACCCCCCGGTGACTTTTGAGGGGCACCTTCTTCCCCCCTCACCCCAAAAAAAGAGCAGAGGGGACCCCGGTTCCTTTTTCACAGAGGGAGAGGAAGGGGGCGGGGAGGTCTGGCTGGCCTTGGGTGTGCAGTCTAGATGCCCTCCAGGTGGCCCAGAGGCTCCCTAAGCCAAGCGGAGGAACATCTGGAGACCTCTGGGTGCCCCGCTGGCAGAAGCAGAACAGGGCGTAGGGTGCGGTGCAATATGGGCCAGGGAGTCTCTTTTTTCAACCTTTATACACATCCATTGGGATCAGGGGAACCTATTCCTTGCACCTACCCCGGTGGGCGTCCTCCCATTCCCCCCCACCCCACCCCTCTCCTCTCCTTAGCTGAGTGTAATCTCCCCCCTTCTCTTTGGACCCCAATTTCGTCCCATGCCACCTTAGAGCAGTGGGTCTCAACCTTCCTAATGCCGCGACCCTTTAATACAGTTCCTCATGTTGTGGTGACCCCCAACCATAAAATTATTCCTAAAACCATTGAAAATATGTGTTTTTGGATGGTCTTAGGCGACCCCTCCAAATGGGTCCCGACCCACAGGTTGAGAACCACTGCCTTAGAGGAAATCATCCTTTCATCTTGACTTTGTTATCTCTCTTTTTTTTTTTCCCCACCCTTAAGGTTCCTACACTTTTGCCCTTTTTGGAATTTGCCTTTTTGGAATTGCTGTAAGCTGCCCTTTTTATCAATGGCGAGGCAAAGGTATCTAACGTTGAGTAACTCACAGATGTTCACTGACTCCTGGTGAGATCAGCTTCTTGATCCGTGAAAAATTGTACAGCTAGGGATCCAAAGTGATCCGGATGTTGTGGAAGTATTGGACAATTCACACGTTTAAGGTGGTGGGGGGAATGAAGCTTATGATAGAGTGTTCCTGTACATAGGGGAGATCAGTGCAAACTGTGTTCCTGTACATAGGGGAGAGCGGCACAAAATTAACCCGACACCCACCTATACTTTTTGGTGATAGGCATATTTTTCCACATATGCTTTATAAACGCGAAAAAAGGGAATCGGATTGAACTTGTTGGGCCTTTTGAGTAAGCAACAGGTTGCAAACTTGATAACCTTAAAAGAACATTTGTTGCTTTCCACTCATTTTACCTGCTCTTAAGTGAAAAGCTGCTGTAACTTGGCCGTGTGTTTCTCCAACTCCAAATCAGAATCTGAAAGTTATGTGGGTTTGTTTGTTTTTTTAATTATTATTTTGACGGCTAAAATGTGCTTTGGGTTGCAGGCTCTTTAAATAAAAAAAATAAAAAATAGAGGAGTTGTGGGTTTGTGCAAGGTTAGGAAATTTCACTGTTTTTTTTTTTCTTGGAGTAGTTTGTTCTTTGATTGTAGCGTTGGGTTTCAAAACACTAATTTTATTTAAATAGTTGTTAGAAGAATGACTCAAGTACCAGGTAAGAGGAGTCAATTTGCCCTGAGGAACTTTTGGTGGGTTCAGAAAGGAAATTATTAAAGGAAGTTTTGCAACATACACATTCTCTCATCATGCCAGGACTCTGGTTTCTCTAATAATCTAGACTAGAGAAATGCAGTAGTAATGTTATTTGTGTTCAGTCACAGAGTTTCAATTTGGATCTAAGTGTTTTGTAGCAGAATAATTGCCTAATAAATATTGCTTTAAATGCTACAAAAAAACAACAACAACACCAATTGTGTGTAAGATCTCCCTTTACACTTGGGAAAGATAAAAGCCTTTATTTTACTTTTTAACTTCCTCTGGGTTTTTATCTACTTTTCTTGGCCTTCATAGCTCTCTCTTCATAATTTGATTTGAGGTTTTGGCTAGTATCACGCAAAGTGTTGGTGATTCGTATCTTTTACCATGGCTTAATGAGCTCTGTAGATCCTGTATCACTTTGATATACTGTACTTAATGTTGCTCAATAAATATTTAGTGATGATAATTGTTTTGGAATTGGCCAGGCAGTAAACCTGTGATTTCTTGAAAAATCAATATGTATTTTAGAGGAATTGTCTAATCAATTACCTGTTCAAATTCACTCTGAATTATTTGTTGTTTGTTCTCCAGGTTTGCTGAGTTGCAGATTACTTGCCAGACTGTTAACAACTGGGGGAGGGAAAGGGCAGCTCACTTACTATGGGTTTTATAAGCTGCATGGGTGAAAGTCCCCCATATTTGTTCTTACCCTGCTGTTCGAAATCAAGGGATGCTCCCCCAACTCAGCTTTTGAGTTAGCGTTTCAGGCATATAGGCTGTGGATCTCGGCTCCCTGTTGCTAGTAAATAGCTTTGGAGGATTATCATTTATGAGTAAGACAAGTCTTCATAAGACTTGTACTACTTCGTTTGCTTCGACTGTTGAATGAATTCTGTTGATTTCTATATGGCACCATGCAGTACAGTTATTTTTTATTTATTTTATTTTTTTATTTATTTGATTTCTATACCGCCCTACTCCCGAAGGACTCAGGGCGGTGCACAGCCAAACAATAAAACACATACATACAAAATTTAAAAGTAGAATTAAAATCAAATTAAATAGTTTTGGCCCAGACAAATTAAAACCCCGAACTATTTAAAACCAATTTTAAAATTTGAATATATAAAATGCTAAAAGATATTAAAAAATTAAAAATCTTTTATAAAAGAGGGAGAAAATTAGGCCAGGCCCGCCTGGTGAAATAATAAGGTCTTTAGAGCGCGGCGGAAGGTGCGCAGATCCGGCATCCTCCATATCTCCGGGGGGAGCTCGTTCCAGATAGTAGGTGCCCCCACAGAGAAGGCTCTTCCCCTGGGGGCCGCCAGTCAGCATTGTTTGGCCAACGGCACCCGGAGGAGCCCCTCTCTATGGGAGCGTACCAGCTGGTGGGAGGCTATTGGTGGTAGTAGGCGGTCCTGCAAGTACCCAGGTCCTTAGCCATGGAGCGCTTTAAAGGTGGTAACCAAAACCTTGAAGCGCACCCGGAAGACCACCGGGAGCCAGTGCAGCTCACGCAGGAGGGGTGTTACGTGGGAACTCCATGTCGCTCCCATTACCACCCGCGCGGCCGCACTCTGCCGCACGGGTGGTAATGGGTAATTAGAAGACATGGTTGATGGTGAAAGTAACATTTAAACCTGTCTATGGAGATTCTCAGTCATCCAGGTCTGGTTTTTCTTTTGAAGACGTGTCTCTTCTCATCCAAGAAGCTTTTTCAGTTCTGAGCTGAAAAAAAACCCAGAAAGTCCAGTTGCCTCTTGAAAAAGCACCTTTGGGACAATGTTTAAACTCTTTTTCCTTCCTAGTAGAAGATGCTATGGGATATTGTCTTTATTAAAATCAGATTGTGTTAATGTTTTGGTTGCAGATGCAAGTAATCCTTAGTTTAAGAATGTTCAACTTAAATTGCCAATCTAAATATGAATCGGCTAACTATTACTACAAATGGTGGATGGTGTTATCCTTCCATGAATTGATGAAGTGTTGGAGTTGTTCAGGAACCACTCAAAATGAATGTCTAGTTCTAGGAGATTCTCAATCACCCAAGTCATGGTTGTCCCAAAGATGCTTTTCCAAAAGACAATGACTTTCTTGGTTTTTTTTTTTTTTTTTTTGAAACATTTCGCTTCTCATCGAAGAAGCTTCTTCCATTAAGTTCAGGAACTGAAGAAGTTTCTTAGATGAGAAACGAAACATTTTCAAAGGGAAAAAAAAAACCCCAAGAAAGTCCACTTGCCTTTTGGAAAAAGCACCTTTGGGACAATTATGGTGCATGTTTTTAATAGAGAGCCTGTTTTTAGTGGTTCTGGAAAGCATTGGGCCAATTCAGTGGTTCATCGGTTTGAGGAAGGAAAACGCTGTCCAGGATTTTTAGTAATGGACAGTCCATTTGTAAGTACGAATTGTGACTTGTGTACAAATTTGGGGTAAAGACAGAATTAGGAACGGAACTTGTTCTTAATTCAGGGATGCCTACTATTAATTTCTGTTCCTATCTTGGACAATGCAATCTTTAGTAGCTTAAACTGAGATTAATATTACAAGGCTAATCCTATGAGCTGTGTGCAGCTATTCCATACTGTACAACTATAAGATTACATGATGTAATTTCTACTGCAAGAAATAACTTGGCTTTCCTTGTTTTAGGATGAACACTTAAGCCATACATGTTACAGTCTATACGTGTAACATTCGGCCAGGAAAAATCCCTTTCATTGCTAATTTTAAAGATGAACTGTGTACAAAGTACAGCTAATCCTCGACTTAACAACAGCTTGTTTAGTGACCGTTCAAAGTTACGACGGCACTGAAAAAAGTGACAGGACCGTTTTTCACACAACCATTGCAACATCTCCATGGATATGTGATCAAAATTCAGACACTTGCCAACTGACTTATATTTATGACGGTTGCCATGTTCCTCTGGTCATGTGATCACCGTTTATAACCACCTGACTAGCAAAGTCAATGGGGCGGCCAGATTCACTTAACAGCCGTGTCACTAACTTACCCACTGTAGCTATTCACTTAACAACTGGTGCAAGAAAGGTCATAAAATGGGGCCACATTCACTTAACAAACATTTTGTTTAGCAGCAGAAATTTTGGGCTCAATTGTGGCCATAAATCGAGGATTACCTGTATATGCTGGCTTGATTTAAAGATACCTTTTATGAAGGTTGTAGATGTGAACACAATTTTGTTACTACAGGTTTGGTGTGAAAGATGCTTTGAACTGTCACAAAGAGTTGAATACTGTCCTATTCGCAGGTTTAGGGATACTTATTTAGAACAGAATTTAGAATATTTTAGAAAACATCTTCACTATTGATTTCCCCATTGTCAACATTTAAACAGCGAGGATTTTTTATACTTAACTCTGTGTGTGTGTGTGTGTGTGTTTTTCTGTGTGGCTGTTTTGATACACGTATGCATGTGCACATCCATACACACAGATCCACACATAATACTTGACTACAAACCATAACGAGTTTATTGCCCATTATGGTCTGTGTTGTGATTGTCACAAAATGTGACCAACCTGATTTTGTAAGCTTGTGTGCTGTGGTCGTTCAGCAGGCCAGGGGTTCACGATCGGCATAGTTTTTCTGGAAATCAGAAGTAAGAGCCGCTTTTCTGCAAAAACTTTATAAAATGCAGTCACGTGATTATGGGATGTTGCAAACATCCATAAACCAATCAATCAGTCAGAATAGAGCTGGAAGGGACCTTGGAGGTCTTCTAGTCCAACCCTTGCTCAAGCAGCAGACCCCATACCATTTCAGACAGTGGATGTCCAGTCTTCTCTTCTTAAAAAGTGATGGAGCACCTACAACTTCTGGTGGCAAGCTGTTCCACTGGTTAATTGTTCTCACTGTCAGGAAATTATCTACTCATTTCTGGGTTGGATCTCTTTTTGATTAGTTTCCATCCATTGCTTCTTGCCTTGCCTTCTGTTGATTTGGAAAATAAGCTGACCCCCTCTTTGTGGCAGCCCCTCAAATACTGGAATCCTCCCCAAAAGCTAGGTGCATCTTATAGTCTGGAGCATCTTATGGTCCAAAAATATGGTACCTCTTTATTTTTAATGTCTTGCTTGAAGAAACTTCCTTCAGGAGGACTACAATACCAGCTTTTTGCAGCCCTGAGAAAAATTGACTTCGACACTTTGACATGAAGTGTCTCTTAAATTTTTTCCCAAAAGTCTTCAGTGATTTTTTTTTGGGGGGGGGGAGTGGATGGGTGAGGAGAAGTTATTTGGTTGGCCTTGGGGAAATCTCTCTTCCTTGGTGATAGTTCCTTGACTTTACTGAGTGTTGATTACAGAGAAAAACTCCTCAAGTGGATTGCTGTTGAGGCATATTTCCTAATTATGAGTAGCTGCAAAGTACCTTCAGCTGCTCCAAAGGTGGGAAGGAACTAGGACGGTTGTCTATGACTTCTCCTGAGGTTTCAACAGAAGTTTCAGCCATCAGGAGCACAGTTTGAAGAGTGAGAAACTCTTATTCAGCTTCCCATAACTTTACCTCTGTCCAACCTGAATTCAGTGTCCATCCTGGCCCACCTTTTCTACCCACACCCAGACTTCTTACTTCTAATGTAATGTCAATATCAGGTATGGCTTCCATTTCAGAAGCCGTATTTCCTGCTGGAACTCCTTATTGCGAGAAAGACTGTTGTTGCAAGCCAGTTGATCTTCTCCTTGGTTTCGATTAGATCTCTCTACCCAGTGCAATTCCATAACTTCCAGCGGTATTCTTAAGCCATTCTCAAGGTTGCCAAGTCTTGGGCAACTTCGTGCGTGATATTCTCTCTAAATTATCTGGACCATATTATAGATAGATGGATGAATGGATGGACGGACAGACAGACAGACAGACAGACAGAGGGGGGGGGGAACAATGCCAAGCCACTTTCGTAAAGCTGCCAAGGAAATGGCATAGAACCCATTATTAAAATTCAAGATGGGTCTGAGATTATATTTACATTTAAGATAATGACATAGTGGAGAATATAATGTGGTTTGTTCATTTGATTTCTTTTCTTCCTTTTTTTACTGAATGCAGGGTGGATAAAAATCAATGATTTTTTTAAAAAAATCAGATTTTTTTTATTTAAATTGGATTTTTTTGATTTAAATCGGATTTTTTTTATTTTTATCAAATTTATTTTAATAAAAAACTTTTGGGGTAAAAATCTATCGTAAGATAGTTTTCTATTTAAGATACATAAATAATTTAGTTTATTCAGCATGAAATGGAGCTTAGTTATGTAGCATGAGGCTATATATTCTGCAACACTGGGACTATCGGTGAGTCAACAGTGGGTCAAAGGAGTAGCAGAGATGACAGTTGCTCTTTAAAAATTATGATTTAAATCGAGTTGATTTAAATCAAGCCTTTTTACTAGTGATTTAAATCATGATTTAAACTGTGATTTAAATCAACTCGATTTAAATCAAATCCACCCTGACTGAATGTGAATGTGCAAGCCAGATTCTTGAGGAATCTGGCTTGCATCTTTCCAAATCGAAGTCAGCCCAACCATATTACAGCTTAACATGGAAACCCAACATAGTGGTACCACTTTGCTGTATTTATCTCTTTTATAGGAGATGACTCCTATGCCATTCATTACCTTTCCTTGCTCTGTCTTTTATATATGCTGCCCCATAACAGTACACGAATGAGTGACTCAACCTGCCCTTTGCTATTATCTCACAGATTTCTGGTTGCAGAACTTGATTTACATGCCAGTTGTTGAACAGGATTGCAAGAGTGGCACAAATTGTAGGGAGTTTTGGGGAAGGAAACATCCTTGTGGGTTGAACTGGTAAACAGTTCATTAAAAAAAAAAAATCAGCTGAGGTTGCCTACTGAAGAAGAGTTTTGTTCCCGCACTCCTCATAAGGGGAAAAAAAAAGAAAAGAAAACCAACCTCCCAGCTAGAAAAACTTCAGAAAAAAACCTACATACAATTTAAAATAAGAAACCAACTGGTATCATTATGGGAGTCAACATTTGGGCTTGTCTGTGTTTGTGATTAAAAAACAAATTTAGAACTTCTCCAGGGAAGCCGGCTGATTATTGTGTGTGTACACGGTACAATTTTAATTGCTGTCAAAGATGAGAGGCACCAGATGCTGACGAAGCGTGTTTTCAGTACTGTCATGTTGAGAAGGGATGATTTTTATTGCAATTCAAGGCCTTCTTGGAAAGGCCACTTTGGCTTTGAAATACGTGGAAAATTCATATTGCGGAGAAAGGAGAACCTGGTCATACTTTTAAAAATGGCAAGCCTTTTGCGTTTGTGAGTACAGCTAGTCCTCGGCTTAACAACAGTTTGTTTAGTGACCGTTCAAAGCTACAACGGCACTGAAAAAAAGTGACTTAGGGCCATTTCTCACACTTACGACCATCCCTGCGGTCACACGATTTACATACAAATGGTTGACCACTGGTTTATATTTATGACGGTTGCAGCCTCCCCAGGGGGGTCACATGATCCCTTTTTGTGACCTTCTGACCAGCAAAGTCAATGCGGAAGGCAGATTCGCTTAACAACGGTGTTAACTAATTTAACATCTGCAACAAAGGTGGCAAGTAAAGTCATAAAATGGGGCAACACTCACTTAACAAATTTCTCCCTTCGCAACATCAATTTTGGGCTCAGTTGCGGTCGTAAATTGAGGACTACCTGTATTTAAAATTTCTCGTCCCCTCTGTTTCAGTGTTATGTTCTTTTAAGGATGACTTCCTGAGTCATAGAGGAAAATGTACGCCTTGAAATGGGAGGCTTACTTGTCCTCCTGTACAGGTAGTCCTCGACTTAACAACCATTCATTTAGCGACTATTCGAAGTTATGATGACACTGAAAGAAATGACTTATGATTGTTTTTCACACATATGACCATTGCATTGCATTGTCACATGATCAAAATTCAGACGCTTGGCAACTGACTCGTATTTATGACCATTGCAGCCTGCCCGGGTGTCACGTGATCCCTTTTTGCGACCTTCCGACAAGCAAAGTCAGTCTGGGGAAGCCAGATTCACTTAACAACCATGTAACTAACTTAACAAATGCAACGATTCACTTTACAACCGGGCCAAAACGAAAGGTTTTTAAATGGAGCAAAACTCAACTGTCTTGCTGAGCAGCAGAAATTTTGAACTTGATTGTAGTCATAAGCCAAGGACTAGCTGTATAGTATTTAGAAAGCATGTTTGAATAAAAGGATAGTGATGAAACAATCTAGGCCAGGGGTGTCAAACTTGATTTCATTGAGGGCCGCATCAGGGTTGTGTTTGACCTTGGGGGGCCGGGGTGGGTGTGACCAGGGTGGGCATGGCCAGCTCGATGTCACTCATGTCGAGGGTGCCTGTGATGGCCCAAGAGCTCTGCCAGGGAAAAGAGGCTCCTGAGCCCGTTTTCGGCTATGACGGCCTCCTGCAACCTTCTGCCAGCAAAAACTGAGCTCGGGAGGGCCACCCACGGCCGTCTTGAGGTCCATTTTTGGTTGCAACAGCCTCCTGCAACCATCTGCCTGCAAAAACAGAGCCCTCCTGAGCTCCGTTTTCGCTGGCAGAGGCACCGCAGGCCGGTCCTTCGCTGTTTCCAAGCAGGCCCCATGGGTCAGATCTAAGCACCCCATGGCCGGATCCGACCCCTGGGCCTTGAGTTTGACACCCCTGGTCTAGTCTGTACAGTGCTTAGGATTCGGTTTGAACTGAGGAGTGAAATGAGCACATATTTGTAACTCCTTAAGGCAACCTGATGTTAAGGGATCCCACTGAAAGATACGGGTGCTTTAAAGAGTGGAGGCAAGCGATTTGCCTTTCTCATGTTTCAATTAAATTAACATGAATGAAGTCAGGTAGGCAGGGAGTCTGACAGGGATCAAGGGGTATTTTTTGTGTTAGGCTGTGACCCAGAGTTCTCTGGAGCAGGGGTCTCCAACCTTGGCAACTTTACGACTTGTGGACTTCAACTCCCAGAATTCCTGTGTTGGCAGTTGAAGTCCACAAGTCGTAAAGTTACCAAGGTTGGAGACCCCTGCTCTGGAGCAAAAGGGGAGGGAGGGGGGATTGAATAGCATAGATCAGCACGCTTGCTTGATCCCAGGAAACTAGGATTCCAAGAAATCTGCTCACTAGCCTATTAACAACCTGGATAAAACCAAGACATTGAACACTCTCGCATGTCTTGTAGGGTTATTAATATAGTTAAAAAGCCCTGTGCCTTTCCTACAGAAGGGCTTTGGGGCACTTAATAATTTACCTGAAGTAGATATACAGAAAAGAGGAACATAAATTAAAGAAATACACTACTATTTTAAAAAAAAAAACACTGGAAAAATTCACAAAACTTTCTTCCCCCTCTCTTTCTCCTTTGATCCTTCCACCTCTCCCTTTTTTTGAAATCTACTATGGACTTTCTCCAAGTACGGAGGGCCACTAATGACCTTTGATGTCTTCGTGGATGCTTGATTAGCAATATCGCCGCCCTTATTAACGTGTTGCACATTGTTCAGATATTTTTTTTCCTCCTTTTCTGGCAGCATCTGTTGCCCCGCCATTCTTTTGGAGAATTTCTAATTGAAGTTTTAATTGAATTTTCTGGGAGTCAAGTTGGTGAATTACAACTCTTCAGCAAACTATGAAGACGTCTGGAGGAGAATAATTCCTTGGTGTGTCTCTGTTTTCTTGTTTATCATTCTTTTGGTTGCAGATCGATTGAGGCATATAAATCTTAGTGGTTGCTGCTTTGTTTTGGTGTAATGGGGGGGACGCTGATTCGGCAATCTAGTGATGTTAAATGGGCATTGCTTAGAACAGGGCTCTCCGAACTTGGGAACTTTGAAGACTCGTGGACTTCAACTCCCAGAATTCCTCAGCCAGCCTGGCTTGACAATTTTGTGCTGAAGTCAGTCCCAAAGCTACATTTGAAAATGATTATCTAGGTTGGCTTTTTTAAGTAGAAATGATTAGGAAGTTTAGGGGGGAGGAACAGATTCGTGATTTTATATAGAAAAGTGAGATTTTAGAAATTCTAGGTGTATTTAAATATGAAGGGACACAGTGGCTCTGGCTAAGACGCTGAGCTTGTCGATCGAAAGGTTGGCAGTTCAGCGATTCAAATCCCTAGTGCCGCGTAAACGGGATGAGCTCCTGTTACTTGTCCCAGCTTCTACCAACCTAGCAGTTTGAAAGCATGTTAAAAAATGCAAGTAGAAAAATAGGGACCACCTTTGGTGGGAAGGTAACAGCGTTCCGTGCGCCTTTGGCGTTGAGTCATGCTGGCCACATGACCACGAAGACGTCTTCGGACAACACTGGTTCTTCGGCTTTGAAACGGAGATGAGCACTGCCCCCTAGAATCAGGAACAGTTAGCATATATGTGCGAGGGGAACCTTTATCTTTATTTAAATATGTCTTAATTGACTACCCCAGCGGTCCCCAACCTTTTGGGCACCGGGTTCCGTGGAGAGAGGTTTTTTCGTGGGCACGGTTTTGTGTGCTGCCTGCATCCCCTGGATGGAGCTTCGCTTGTTTGTGTGGCCCGGTTGCTGGCATGCTGCAGCCCAGTGTCGGTCCGTGGACCAGGAGTTGGGAACCCCTGGACTACCCTATGCGTGTTCTTGTTATAATATTTTTCTCTCATTACTCTTTCCTGGTAGGAAGAGAAAATGGAAGGCAACAGCTCCCTTCGCATTCAACGTTGGTCTACGAGACACGTGGCCAAGTGGCTGAAGCAAGAAGGCTTTTGTGAGTATGTGGAGATTTTGTGTGATAGACACCGGCTGGATGGCATTACGCTTTTGACTCTGACAGAATATGACTTGCGGTCCCCTCCCTTGGAGATCAAGGTTTTGGGGGACATCAAGCGGCTGATGCTGTCCATACGGAAACTGCAGAAGCATCACGTGGAGATTTTGGAGGAGCTGGGCTACAGCAGCGAGACCCCCATTGGGTCCCTGTCCCCCGTGATTGGCTGCGTCCAAGGAAGGGAATGGTTTTGCAATGGCGAAGTGCAGCGGGACTGCGATGACTGTGAACCTGTGTCTGAGCTGAGCGCTGAGCAGTATCAGTACACCAACGGGAAAGGCAAGCATTCTCCGAGGACACTGAACCCCGAATATTGGAAGACGGCCTTGAGCTGCATATATGTCTTCATTGTGTTTGGCTTCACCTCCTTTGTCATGGTCATCGTACATGAGCGAGTACCCGATATGCAGACCTACCCACCGCTACCGGACATATTCCTGGACAGGTAAGGACGCTGCTAACGGTTAAAGGAGCCCTTTTTCAGTAGAATTGAATGGTGGCATTATTTGTCGACAATGCTGATTTGTCGTCTTTTTTTCCAGGAAGCTGATTGTATGCACAGACTTTTCTGTAAGTGTAGAAATTACAGGGAATGAGTTATTTGTGTTCTCTTAAATGCAGGGTCTTGCAATTGAGAAGCCCATCTGGGAAGTTCTAGGTCAATGATGGCTAACCTTTTTGCCATCGCGTGCCAGGAGCGTGGGGGGGGGTCACATGCGTGTATGCCCACACCCATAATTTTATGCAGCCTGCCCATGCGCATGTGCGTGCAAACTCCCCCCCCCCTGCTCCTGGCATGTGATGACCCAGTAGGCCCATTTTTCTCTCTCCCCAGGCTCTAGAGCCTTTCTAGTCCCACCGGAAGTTGGCAGATGGCTATTTCCAAACTCCGGAGGGCCTCCGGGGGGGTGGGGAAGGCCCTTTTCGCCCTCCCCAGACTTCTAGAAAGGCTCTGGAGCCTGGATAGAGAGAAAAATGGGCCTTCCCCACCAACCCCCAAGACCCTCTGGAGGCAGGAAACAACCTGTTTCCCTACTTCTGGTGGGCCCAGAAGGCCTGAAAATCAGCTGGCGCATGCCGGAGCTGAGCTCACATGCCCACTGATATGGCTATGAGTGCCACCTGTGGCACGCGTGCCATAGGTTCATCATCATGGTTCTAGGTCCATGAGTCTAGATAAAAAAGTTGCTAAATCCATTTATTTATTTATGCATGCATGCAAATGAAGCTATTCTTTTTGGAGTACAGCTTTTCTTTTCTTTTTTTTTTTTTTGAGTATAGCATCAGGAATTCTGGGAACAGAAGTCCACACATCTTAAACTAAGACGATCAAGGGCCTGGAGACTAAAACATATGAAGAACAGTTGCAGGATTTGGGTTTGGCTAGTCTAGAGAAAAGAAGGACTAGGAAGGACATGAGAGCAGTATTGCAGTATTTGAGGGGCTGCCACAAAGAAGAGAGGGGTCAACTTATTTTCCAAAGCACCAGAAGGCAGGACAAGAAACAATCAGTGGAAACTAATCAAGGAGAGAAGCAACCAGGAATTAAGGAGAAACTTCCTAACAGTGAGGATAATTAACCAGTGGAACAGCTTGCCTTCAGAAATTGTGGGTGCTCCATCACTGGAGGCTTTTAAGAAAAGACTGGACAGCCACCTGCCTGAAATGGAACAGGGTCTCCTGCTTGAGCAGAGGTTGGACTAGAAGACCTCCAGGGTCCCTTCCAGCTCCATTCTAATTGATTGATTTTAAGTTGTCAAGATTGAGAAACAACTGGCTTAGCCCCGTCACATCATAATACGTGGAATTGGCTATGTAATTTCTGTAACGATTTGTATCATATCTTGGTTGTGGGATCCTTGATGCTCCCTGAGCTGGGTTGTTGTCCTGCAGCCATTTCATTACCCACCTAGGTAACATCATCAGTGCTAGGACGTCTTGATTACTGTTGACATTGAATCAGAAACCTGGCTGCTGGATGCTATTTGCTGAGGTCAGTTTGGGACTGACTTCAGCGCAAAATTGTCAAGATATCAATCCAGGGGTCTCCAAATCTGGCAACTTTAAGGCTGTCTATGACCCAGGTCTCTCCGACAGTGAGATGGGCAGCATATACATTTAATAAATAAATTCTAGTGGTGTGAACTGGATTTGTGTGACGTATGGATTCTGGGGAAATTCAAACTAGATTTTAATTTGCCTGGAGCGAGGCAGATAAATCTAAATCACATTTGTTCCAATTCTGAGCCCTTCAGTTAAATTCCATCCCCAAACCAAATAAAAATTTGTTGCTGATATCCAATACCTTGGCTGGATGGGGGGGAGAGAGCAACCAACTGGTTTTGATGTCTTCTTGACCTGCTCTCTGGTCAGAAAATCCTGTGCAATCAGATCTTTCATGGACAAATGGCCTGATTGTGAGAACCAATCCAGTCTGAGACAGACCAGTTATTTACTGAACAAACTACAGTACCTCCAAGTTCGATGTTACATCATCTGAGCTCTTTGGTGAGGCTGCCCCAGTGATGCCATGGTAAAGAATTTCCAAGCCTGGTGGAGAATTTTAAAATTGGGTGAGAATTCACCCACCCTGAATTCACACCATAAATCCTGCAAATCTGTTGAATAATCCTAAATACTATACAAAATATTGTACTTACCGTATTTTTCGGACTATAAGACACACTTTTTTCTCTCCCAAAAGGGGGCGAAAATGTCTGTGCGTCTTATAGACCAAATATTGCCGAAGCCCCGCCCACCCGCCAGCTATTTTTTGGCCTCCGCACGCCCTGTTTTTGGCTTTTTTCAGGCCTTCTTTTGGCCCATTTTTGAGGATTTTTTGGGCCCATTTTTCTGAAAAAAGCCTCAAAAACGGGGTGAAAAAAGCCTCAAAAATGAGCCAAAAAAATCTCAAAAATGCCCCCCCAAAGGCCTCAAAAAGCCAAAAAAATTGGCCGAAAAAAGCCCCAGAAACAGGTCAAAAAAAGACTGGAAAAGGGCCAAAAAAGGCCCGAAAAAGGGAGGTCAAAAACTTTTTTTTTGTTTGTTTTCCTCTTCTAAATTTAGGTGTGTCTTATAGCCCGAAAAATACGGTATTTGTATTTAATGTGGAAACCATCCATCTTCCTCACAGTATGGTATAGCCATGCTATCATCAATCACCAGTGGCAGTAGAATTGTAATGCCCTCAATAAAATTGATGCTGCATCTTAATATTTAATGCATCCTGGGAAAGCTGAAATAAACCCCAAATTTATCAAATCTATTCCGCCACAAAACAATTCAATCAGAGTTCAGTTTATTTTTTAAAACATGAATAGTCATGAAAATAATGATTGTAAAGTTTGGTTGATGCCTGTCTAACCTACTCATCATCATTGCATTTATGTTATTTTTTTTAAAAAACAAAAATATAATTTTCTGATTTGGTTTCATCTGAGAACCAATCATTCTATAGCTCGGTGAACAAAAGGGCCGTTTCTTAAGTGTGTCCTTGTTGCAAATGATCAGGGCAACTCGGGGGCAGGAGTTGGCGCTGGCCAGATCCTTTTCCCTGCCATTCTCTGCCATTTTATTCAATGTCACTGGACACTGGGTTCATTCATGCAGAAGCCATAACCGAGTCACTTGTCAGTCTGAGCTAAAAGCAAACAAAGAATTTGCATTGTGCCTGAATGTTATCTATGACCCAGGTCGTTGAATTTAGGCATTGTTTTAATTTTTGCTTTGCATTTAAGAATAAGAGAAAGATGACTTCTTGAATGCCAGATGTTATTCTAGGTTAAATGTATGACCTACTGCGAGACCCTAACCAGCAAACAAGGCAGGAAATTACAGCAACTGGCCGTCGGATTGCCCCAACTCTTATGCCCTTTAGTAACCGAAAGACATGTGATTGATTGTTTGTTTGAATTGCTTCTCATCTGCTAAGGCTACAGTGTCCGCCCCATGAGTGGTTGCCAGAGAATGATTGCAAAAGACATAGAAGGCAAAGCTGAATATCTGTTGACCACAAAAGAATCTGTGGTCATGATAATGCTTGAATAGGTGAGATCAGATAATTATCTTGGTTTAAGCCTTAAGATCAAAAGGATTTATTCAATTCTCTAATGTATTTGTTCTTGGGAAGAGTCAACTTTTCTAGAAGACTAAATGCCTTGGGGTTCCCCCCGCCCCCTTCATAGAAACCTATTTAAGAAATGAATATTTTGGAATGCTTATAGCTGCCCAAGTAACAAATGTTTGGGAAATCGTTTTATACAATTTTATTAAAAGTTTTTAAAAGGAAGATAAACGCCAATACAAACCAATGTAAAGTAAAAAAAAGAAGAAGAAAGGAATAAAAAAGAAAGCTAAGAGTACAAGAAAGGAAACAAAGTAAAAGAAGAATAGAAAAGAAAGGAAAAAGATATAAAAAGTCACTTCCCAGCTTCTTTACAGCAGTTATAAATACAATTATAAATTTACCTCTTTCTCTAAAGTTATAAAATGTCTCTCTTGTTTCTATAATTTAACCTGTTTCAATACCATAAATTGTAAGTTCATTTTTTATCTGTTTTATGCAAAAAAGTCCATAAGACGTGTCCAAAAAAATTCCATGAATTTCTTTTTCCAATTGTTTGTCCGTCAGTCCCAAAAGACCTTGATTCTCAACTATATATTAATCTTTAAAATCCTCTGAATTGTGTACATATTTGAATTTAAAAATTTCTAGCTTTTTTACACATCCACCAAACATGATAAAGAGTCCCTTGTTATACAAATTTGAACGACTTAATATATTCTAGACCCGTAATGGCGAACCTATGGCACATGTGCCAGAAGTGGCACGCAAAGCTATCTCTCCGGGCACTTGAGCCGTCACCCATTGCTCTTCCGGCTTCCGGTGCGCCAGCCAGCTGGTCTTCATGTGCGCACCGGGTGGCTGCTCTTCCGGTTTCCAGTGCACGCATGCACATTAGCCAGCTGGTCTTCTGCATGCGTGCACCGGAAACTTCCCGGCACGTGCATGCACAATGGCCAGCTGGTTTTCGCGCGCATGCGTACTGGCCAACTGGTCTTCGCACGTGCATGCGTCCCAAAAACCGGAAGACCAGGTGGCCAGTGCACATGTGCATGCCGGAAACCAGAAGAGCAGCCTCCCAGTGTGTGCATGCGCACCAGGCGGCTGCTCTGGTTTCCGGCACACATATGCATGCACGCACGCACTCCATTTTGACACTCAGTGCCGAAAAAGTTCGCCAGCACTCTTCTAGACAATTTCTCTGGGGTCATACAGTATACCAACAATCCATCATTTTATAAAAATTCTCTTTAATATTATAACACGGTGTAAATATCCTTTCAAGCATATATTTCCCATTGTTCCATTTGTATCATTATAGCCAAGATTATTAGCCCACTTTATCATACTTTATTTCATTTTGTTTCATTTTCATTTGTTCTGCTTCAAATTTTAATAAAGGTTTACGCATTTTAGCAATTACGTGTTCATTTGTACACAATTCTGTGACATTCCTACAATGTTCAGAACCCTAAACTCTTTCATCTACTTTAAATCTTTCTAATATTATAAGAAAACCACTGGGAACTCTATTCCTTTGCAACCAGTTCTTTTCTTGATTTGATTTTGCATTCCCTGTGAAAAAATTCTAGTTTCTCATCATAAGTTAGCCATCTATGTTTGCCTATTCTTTCTCATCCAGAAAACGCTTCTTGTGCTGAGAGCAACAACGATATTTTCAGGCACAGCCTGGTTTTATATCTGTTCCATATTCTCAGCATGGCACATCCAACATAGCAATTTTCAAATTCCACATTAACCTTGACTTTGTCATACAACAAGTATCCATGCCACCCAAACCTCAGGACATGCCCTTCTACAAGTCTTTTGTTTCTCAGCAACACCCACTCTTTCATCCAAAGGCAACAGCAAGCTGTAAAATACAATTTCAGGTCAGGTACACCCAGCCATCCTCTTTTGCACCCTCTAACGCCTTATATTTAACTTGTGTTTTTCTCTCAACCTCCCCCCCCCCTTGCAAAATTTAGATATATCCTTTGTTGTTAAAACAAGTATTGTCTGGAACAAAAACAGCATTCTAGGCAGGGCATTCATTTTTATTTTAGAAATTCTCCCCAGCAGTGATAATTGTATTTCCTCCCATCTTAACATGTCTTTTAAACTTCATTCCATGTCTTAAAATAATTATTTTGAAATAAAGTACTGTATTTTTTGAACTATAAGACGCACTAGTGTATAAGACACACCAAGTTTTCGAAGAGGTAAGGAAGAAAAAAAATGTTTTTGCCCTCCCTGGGCAAAAGGAGCACTTGCAGGCCTCGCAAATCCTCTGCGTCAGGGATGAAATGCTCCTGGTTCAGACCAGTTCGGGCGAGTAGGTAGCGATGGCGGTGGGCAGTTCAGAGAACGAGTAACAAAAATCCCTGCCCCCGCCTCCCATGCCCAGCTGAGCTGCGCGATCATCAGAGCCTTTTTTTTCTTTTAAATGGCTCTGACGAGCCAAGCTCTGACAAGCCAAGCTCTGACGATCCCAGCTGAGTTGCCTGCCAATCAGGCAACTCACTTGGATCGCCAGAGCCATTTAAAAGAAAAAAAAAAATTTCTTTTAAATGACTCTGACGATCCAAGCTCTGACGATCCCAGCTGAGTTGCCTGCCGATCAGGCAACTCAGCTGGGATCGTCAGAGCTTTTTGAAAGCATTTTTTTACATGGTTTTACATGTAAAAAATGGTTTTAAAAGTAAAAAAAAAAAAATTGGCCACGCCCACCCAGTCACATTACCCCCCCCATCAAGCCACACCCACAGAACCGGTAGTAACAAATTTTAGATTTCACCCCTGCTCTGCGTGTCCCATTTTTCACCCGTTTTTCACTTTGCAGGCCTCCCAAAGCCTCTTCATGCCCTGTTTTTGCGAAAAACAGGCCCATTTTTTGCGAAAAACGGGCCCATTTTTTGCAAAAATGGGACGGGCAGGGCTTCGGGAGGCCAAAAATGGCTATATTCGGTGTATAAGACCCACCAACATTTCCACCTTCTTTTGGGGGAGGGGGGGAAGTGCGTCTGATACTCCGAAAAGTACAGTACATCTTTGTTGTACGGATACCCAGCTATTTTACTTCCTTCTGAATTTTAAAACCCATTTTCATCACTTCTGTTGTTAACAATTTTGTTTTCTCTTTGTTGCTCTTAAAACTCAATGCACCAAATTCTTTTAGTTTTCCCATTCATGTTTCAATTCCCTTTAAAGGATCTTCCAAAAACCAACACCTGCAAAAGCTGCAAAACTTGAAAGTTTCTCTTTCGATCCTTACTCCCAAAATTCTCTAATTTTGTCTTATATCTCTAATCAATATTTCAAGAACCAAAATCAACAAAAGGAAAGAGTGTGCATCCCTCTCTTTTTCCTTACTGTATCACACGAGGCTTTATTAGATCTCCATTAACCACAATGTGTGCTTTCTGTGAAATATAAATTCATCCTACTGTTCTGACCTAGCCCTCCTGAGTCAGTAAACCACACGAGTAGTCCTAAAATCCTGTTTTATTTTAACAGCTGTGAATTCTCTTCATTCACAGATGAGTCCCAAATAGTTGTAAAGAATCCTTCGGGATAAGGCTGATAATCACCCACCTTTATCTCCCTTGACACGCTGCCAAAGACCTAATTGGCAAAGCCACATGGAGTCCAGAATCAAACAGAGCTTCAGACTTTAAACTGAACAGAATGAACAAACGTTGCTTTCTGCAAAGGCCTTTGCTCGTGCCTTTGCTCCTCTTTTAAGTCTTATGGGAGGGGCCAATCATCTCCTAGCCCTACTCCCGAGTCGTCCCTTTTGTTTTAGCTGTTCTTGTCTTCTGGCAGCTCTGCGCATGCGCGCACTGGGAACAGGCTCCCCCTGTTCCTCTGCCTCGCTGAGGTCCGACTCTGGAGGCTCCGGAGGCAGCACGTACCTCCCAGATGGCCCTTTCTCTGTCTCCGACGCAGAGCCCTCGTCTGAGCCTTCCCCAGACTCCAGGACTGGCCCATGGTCCTCCCCTAAAATAGGCTTGGAAATCTCTTTTTTTATATAGCAAAAGGGAGCACAAGGAATGCAAAACTTTCATTCTATAAGCTGTTTCTCAATTGATTCACTTTCTGTATTAACACATCAAGGAGCGAAAGTGTAGGAAGGGAGGCGTTGTTTGCATTTAAAAACGTGGATCTTTTTTTGTCGTATTTAAAAATTGGACCTTTCTGAGTTTAAATCAAGATCTGCCCCATATTCCCACCATTCTCACACTTAGTTTTGTTGCCTCAAGTTTTAGGCTTCATTAGTAGCATTTTTAAAAGGTGACATTTAGCCCTTTTAAGATGGTAGTTCAGGTCTCTCTGCTCTATTTCTAAGAAAACATGTTTTTCTTTTAGCCAAGGTGATTTTTGGTATGCTTTTCTGCAAACACAGTAGAAAGTGTATTCTGAAGGTTCTTGAATACATTTGCAACTTTCAAGAAAGATACAAACCCAGCTGGGAAAAACATTTTATGTAACTCATAAATTTGTCACTTGTGGAATGTTATCTTGAATCAATGTTTTCTATTGTTCAAACTTCACACACAATGAACATTTATTTTATTGTTTGATCATTTGCTTACTGATCTATTTACATATACTGAATGTGTGTATCCTTCGTTTCCGTGCCCTGTAAAAAGATTTGCTCTCCTCCTCTTAATAAATGCTTTGTGCTTTGCCTGAATAACTTAACGATTCATATTTTCAGGAAGACAATATATTCATATTTTTGCAACCAAGCCCCTTTGCAAAGGTAAAAATCTCTTAAATTCAGGGATCAAGTTCTTATCAGCCCCAGGCCAAACTTGGGTTGCCAGAATTTGGAGGCAACAATCTGATAATTTTAAAGCTTTAAAAATATATTTTACCAGAAAAACAGAGGTCAAAATTTTGGTTCACAACTGTGATTTTAAGATTATTCAAGAGTTAAGATTTCCCTATCCTTGGAAAATCATTTCACAGGCGGCATTTGCTTTCAGTTTATGCAATGTTAAAAGGATATAATTATATTAATATCATATTAAGTCTTGAGCTGGATTCCACGGATATAGTTATATTAGCATCATATTAATTAAGCCTTCAGTTGGATTCCAGCCTGCTGTCATTAGTTTGATTTAATCTTTAGTTCTTAAAAATGTTTTTGTGTGTGTGTGTGTCTTTGGTCCCTCCCAGGTGATGCTTCTTTCCAAGTTTACTTATTAGGTACATACTTGAATCTCTAAAGACCTACGCAAGGGTCCTCTATGTAGACTTTAGTTCAGCATTCAATACCATCATTCCAGACATACTTCTAACTAACCTAAACCAGCTACTGGTACCTGAACACACTTGTAAGTGGATCATAAGCTTCCTAACAAACAGGAAGTAGCAGGTGAAGCTAAACAGAATCGCATCAGATACCTGTACAATTAGCACAGGGGCCCCACAAGGCTGTGTGCTCTCCTCACTTCTCTTCTCTCTGTATACCAATGACTGCATCTCTAACGATCCATCTGTTAAACTACTGAAGTTCACAGATGACACAACAGTGATCGGTCTCATTCAAGACAATGATGAATCTGCATACAGATGGGAGGTTGAACAACTAAACTCGTGGTGTGACCAAAACAACCTGGAACTGAACACACTCAAAACCGTAGAAATGGTGGTAGACTTTAGAAGAAACCCTTCCATACTTCCACCTCTCACAATACTAGACAACACAGTATCAACAGTAGAGACCTTCAAATTTCTAGGTTCTACCATATCGCAAGATCTAAAATGGACAGCTAACATCAAAAACGTCATCAAAAAAGCACAGCAAAGAATGTTCTTTCTACGCCAACTCAGAAAGCTCAAACTGCCCAAGGAGCTGCTGATCCAGTTCTACAGAGGAATTATTGAGTCTGTCATCTGCGCTTCTATAACTGTCTGGTTTGGTTCTGCAATCCAACAAGACAGACACAGACTTCAGAGGATAATTAGAACTGCTGAAAAAACAATTACTACCAACCTGCCTTCTATTGAGGACCTGTATACTGCACAAGTCAAAAAGAGGGCTGTGAAAATATTTACAGACCCCTCGCATCCTGGACATAAACTGTTTCAACTCCTACCCTCAAAACGATGCTATAGGGCACTTTATACCAGAACAACTAGACACAAGGACAGTTTTTCCCTGAATGCCATCACTCTGCTAAACAAATAATTCCATCAACATTGTCAAACTATTTACTAAGTCTGCACTACTGTTAATGATAGTGCATGTTCCTACCCAGAAGACTTTCTCAGAAGAAGAGGAAGAGGAGGAGGGGAAAGGAGGGAGGAGGAGGAGGAGACGACTTGGGAACCCATCCTCAACCTCAGGCGCTGAACCTTGAAGATGAACATAATAAAATCAATTGTGGTGGCCATAACGCTTAGTAATTTCCTAATTTCAGTGTAGGAGGTCTACTTACAACTCAGTTGCACCTTTCCATGATATATGCTAATTGGAATAACCAATTTAAAGCATTTCTTCTTCAATCTAATCTCAGCATCATGTGTAATATTAGATGGAAATGACCTTAGAAGGCTAGGCAAAGAGATGCTGACAAGAACCGTCAAATGAGAGACAACACAATCCAAAACTGGACAGCAGAGACCCTCCCTAGTTTATCAGGTCTGGGAGAAAAATTTACTTAACACACTTGGAAGATTATGTCAGTGGAGTGAAAGGGTCCGTGAAGGGATTAGAGCATATACAGAGGGTGCCTAACTTGACCTTTGATTCCCTGCTGAGCTGAGCTGTGCCAACTGCAGAGATAAAGCCTCTAGGCCAGAGGTGGGCAACTATGGCCCTTTTATGATTTGTGGACTTCAGTTCCCAGAATTCCTGAACTAACATGGCTGGCTCAGGAATTCTGGGAGTTGAAGTCCACAAGTCATAAAAGGACCATAGTTGCGCACCCCTGCTCTAGGCAAATTGCCAAGCTTAGCCTAGCTCAGAGGTCTTCAAATGTGACATCTTTAAGACTTGTGAACTTCAACTCCCAGAATTCTCCAGCCAGTTATGCTGGCTGGATAATTCTGGGAGTTGAAGTCCACAAGTCTAAAGCTACCAAGTTTGAAGACCTCTGGCCTAGCTAAAGTAACTTCTTGTGAAATGCAAAATGTGGATTCTGCCTGTTTGATGTAACTTAATATGTGTATTCTCAGCAGCCTAATGAGAGATAACGATGCTAACAAAGCTCTGAGTTATATGCCAGAAAATGTATTTCTTTCCCCTTCTAAGGTCCATTGTTTTCAGAGCGCTGAGAAAAATCATGAGATTTGCGTGATATGATATGCATATCATATGCATACGTATTATGTTTCTATAGCAGTGACAATCTATGCAAGCTGTGTAAATTATAAGAAGTTTGAGAAGAAGGTTTTTTTTTAGCACGCCTGCTTTTCTCTCTGCCTGCTGTTTAAGGTGGGAGACTAAAAGGGTCGCCCAGTTTTGCTTTCTAGCTAGAAATAAAAGCTGATTATCAGTAGCCTCGTGTTCAGAGTTTTTTATCATATATTTATGTTTTTAAATTGGTTGTACACCGCCCCGAGTCCTTCGGGAGAAGGGCGGTATATAAATAAAATTAACATTAACAACATTCAGAGTTTCATTGGCTTTATCAGATTCTGAGCTGCATTCAGAAATCTTACAATAGCTTTAAAATAGAATTAGTGCATCTGGTCATGGTTCCTATCAGGTCTGCTCTGCAAGGCCAACATCAAAGGTTGATCCCTCGGTGAGAACTCAGGTAAACATACTGTATTTTTCGGAGTATAAGACACACTTTTTTCCCTCCTAAAAGAGGCTGAAAATTTGGGTGCGTCTTATACTCCGAATGTAGCTTTTTTTGAAGCTTTTTTTCAGCCCTAATGAGGCGCTAGTGAGTGAAGCGATCTCCCTGCTTTCCCTGCTCCCTCCAACTCTCAGCTGTGAAGCTTTTTTTTCTGTGAAGCGATCTTCCATGCTTTCCCTGCTCCCTCCAACTCCCAGCTGTGAAGCTTTTTTTCAGCCCTAACAAGGCACTAGCGAGTGAAGCGATCTCCGTGGTTTGCCTGCTTTTCTCATTGCTTCTCTCTCCAAAGATCAATTGTGCCTTAGAAGCTGTTTTTTATCCCCAAGCAGGGGATAAAAAAACAGCAAACTAATGTGCTGAAGCTGACCAGACTAAGGACGCTAACCAGATGAATACCTGGTAGGCAGATTTTTTTCCCTCTATTTTCCTCCCCAAAAACTAAGCTGCGTCTTATACTATGGTGCATCTTATACTCCGAAAAATACGGTATTTATGCTTCTCTGGACAATGTCCTTCTCAAAGCGCCCTGAATGGAGATACCCAGTGAGCGGCCTCAACGTGATACTTAAGAACCTCCTGAAGTAGTTCCATCATGAACTTTGCCAAGAGCACGCTTAGGTCTTCCAAGCAAATCCTGCACCTGGAGGTCCCTGTTGACACAGAAGAAAGGAAACTCTTCATGTCCCAGACATGTACCTTAGGCTTGGAAGGATTGAGTGAGTGAGAGACCCTCGTGCCTAGGAGGCTCACTTTCATGATGCTGGCAGGATTAGAAAGGATTAACAGACAGGACGCAGCAGGTGAAGCTAGGCAAAATCACATCAGATACCTGCACGATTAGCACAGGAGCCCCCCCAGGGCTGTGTGCTCTCTCCTCTACTCTTCTCTCTATACACCAATGACTGCATCTCAAAAGATCCCTCTGTCAAAATACTGAAGTTTGCAGATGATACAACAGTGATTGGTCTCATTCAAGACAACGATGACTCCGTATACAGACAGGAGGTTGAACAACTAGCCTTGTGGTGCAACCAGAACAATCTTGAACTAAATACACTCAAAACCATAGAAATGGTGGTGGATTTTAGAAGAAAACCTCCTATACTACCACCTCTTACAATACTAGATAATACAGTATCAACAGTAGAGTCCTTCAAGTTTCTAGGTTCTGTCATATCTCCAGACTTAAAATGGACACCTAACATCAAAAACATCATCAAAAAAGCTCAATAAAGAATATTCTTTCTGCACCAATTCAGAAAGCTCAAACTGCCCAAAGAGCTGCTGATCCAGTTCTACAGAGGAATTATTGAGTCTGTCATCTGCACCTCCATAACTGTTTGGTTTGGCTCTGCAACCCAACAAGACAGACACAGACTTCAGAGGATAATTAGAACTGCAGAAAAAACAATTACTACCAACCTGCCTTCCATTGAGGACCTGTATACTGCACAAGTCAAAACGAGGGCTGTGAAAATATTTACAGACCCCTCACATCCTGGACATAAATTGTTTGAACTTCTACCCTCAAAATGACGCTATAGGGCACTGCACACCAGAACAACAAGACACAAGGAGTTTTTCCCCAAATGCCATCACTCTGCTAAACAACTAATTCGCACAACACACTCAAATAATTTATTAAGTGTATTACTATTATTCTTCTCTTCCTTACTAGTATCTATCTCTTCCCACTTATTACTTATTCCCACTTATTACTATAACCATGTTGCTTGTATCTTTCAATGATATTGTTTTTATTTGTTTCCTAGTACGATTTGACAGCTTATTAGTAACCTTGACTTTCACTAACTGTTGTATCTTTTTATTCTTGATGAATGTATTTTATTCTCCTTATGTACACTGAGAGCATATACACCAAAGACAAATTCCTTTGTGTCCAATCACACTTGGCCAATAAAGAAAGGATTAAGTTCAGGGTTCTAGACTCAACTACCATGGGCCTGCTTCCACTCTAGACCAGTCCACCACCTCTTCCTCCCACTCCAAGATCAGATGGCCAGCAGTCCCCATCTCTGCCTCCAGATGCCAAACAAAGAGCCCAGTCATTGTGTTGGTGGCTAATGCCAATCAACTGGGATTCTGGAATCAGGCCACCTTAACTAACAGTTTATCAGAGTAGGATGCCCGTTTCTAAAAATAGGCACATGGGGAACATGATTACTCCATGAGTCAATAGTGACTGTCCTTCAGCTGACACATTACATAGGCAGACAGCTGCCTCAGGCTTCGTTCTCCTAGAGCAGTGGTTCTCAACCTGTGGGTCGGGACCCCTTTGGGGGTCGAACAACCCTTTCACAGGGGTCGCCTAAGACCATCGGAAAACACATATTTTCAATGGTTTCAGGAATAATTTTATGGTTGGGGGTCACCACAACATGAGGAACTGTATTAAAGGGTCGTGGTATTAGGAAGGTTGAGAACCACTGTCCTAGAGAGACACAGGGCATTACTCTCTTCGCTTGCTGTTACCCCTGATCACACATAGATTTAATTCATGAATTCTTACTGTAGCTCTTCAAACTGATCCGATGGATCCCATTAGCTTCTCACAGGATGGATAAAAATAAATGACTTTTTTTTTTAAAAAAGGATTTTTTAAAAAATTTAAATCAGATTTCTTTTTATTTTTATCAAATTTATTTTAATAAAATGCTTTTGGAGTAAACATCTATCTAAAGATAGTTTCCTATTTAAGATACATTCATAATTTAGTTTATTCAGCATGAAATGGAGCTGAGCTAAGTAGCATGAAGCTGTATATTCTGCAATATTGGGACTGTCGGTGAGTCAACAGCAAGTCAGAGGAGGAGCCGCCGAGGGACAGAGATAACAGTTGCTCTTTAAAAATGATGATTTAAATTGAGTCGATTTAAATCAAGCCTTTTTACTAATGATTTAAATTGTGATTTAAATCAAATCCACTCTGGCTTCTCACTTGGAATCTGGACTTGGCTATGAAGACAAGATAATGCTACAATGGGATCGCTACTTCATGGCCAAAGTCAATTCCAGGCCCCCCAATTGGGCTTCCCAATTTCTCCCCAAACTCTTGCTGCAAAATAACAACAACAACACTCCTTGTACAAGACAAGAAAAGAGTCCATCACCTTTGTATTATTTCTAGTATTTGCAGCCAAACAATAGAAGGAAGCCTGCTGGCTGCATTTCCCAAGTTATTCAACTGTCACTCATCTTGTGTCATTTCCCTTTTCAGTGAATAAATCAAAGTGATCCCAGACCTCCAGACTTTTCGTCGGGCCCTAAAAACTTACTTTTTTCAGTTAGCCGGACTGGCCTGATTCCATGTTGGTTTTAACGTTTGATACTGATTTTTAATTGAAATGTTTTAAATTATGAGCCAAATTTCATTTAAATTATTTTTAAAAATTATTTTAACTTTTGTGTACAAATGTTTTTATTTTGGCTGTTCACCGCCCTGAGTCCGAAAGGAGAAGGGCGGTATACAAATCTAATAAAAGATAAAGATAAAGTATTACTTTAATTGAAGGCATGCTTTTGATTGTCTGCCACACAACTGCATCGCTCCCCTGCTTTACACATTGTGGTTGCGTTAGTTTAAGCAGAAAGTACTAATCTTGTGTGGCTTCCTGCTGGAATTTTTTTTTTAGACTAGTAAAGGACACTTTTTGCAAACTACAAGCTATGCTTAGTCTGTTGTGTGGATGTTTAGGTGGTTTAGGGGTGGGGAATTTGTGGTTGTGGGGGTGTTTGGGGATTGTTATGTGTGTTGGACCTGGTCTTTGGGTGTTAAGTGAATTTTGTTGTATGGGTATACTGTGTATACACGTACAACGACAATAAAATTATTATTATTATGCTTTGAATATCAACCATAATATTCTACCAGTCTATCTCACAAGAATCTGCAATACAATTGGGTACGTACATAGTTTTTGAGCAGTTTTACGTCTTCCATTTATGCTGAAGTCAAAGACTTCGATGTGGTTCACATTGTTTATTTATTTATTAAATTTATTTTCCGCCCATCTCACTGTCAGGCGACTGCGGGGGTTTACAACATCATGAAAGCAAAAAAAACAGAAATATTATAACTGGGGGGACAAATTAACACTTTAAAAAAAAACAGAATTTAAACAAGTTAGAAATCGGAACGCAAAAGTATGGGGGTGGGATCTTCTTCCTTGTTGTTCTGACCTAGGCTTCACAAAAGCACAAAGCAGACTCCTTGTCCCGACAAAATCTCTTTTTATTAAGCTAATGTGAATTCCTCTCATTCACATCCAGCAAAGCCCCAGCAAACAGTCTTTCAAGGGTGAATTTACAACCACAGACCTTATCAGGCTTGGAGAGCTGCCAGGCCGATACCTTCCAAACGCAATGCTGTACAAGAAAATACTCGGCAAGGCGTCTCTGAGAGTCACAAACAGAACTTCACACTAATGAAATGAACTAATTGTCTCCTGCAAACTCCCCTCCCCTTTCGCTCCTCTTTATTCCCTATGGGAGGGACCATTCATCATCCACTTGTGCCTTTACTCCTGAGTCAGCCCTTGTTCCTTAACTGTTCCCTTCTCCTGGCTGCTCTGCGCCTGTGCACATTGGGAACAGGCTCCAGCTGTTCTTCAGCCCCTGGAGTCTTCTGCGACTCCAAAGGTAGCTGATAACTGTCGGATGGCCCTGGCCCCATCTCTGCCTCCGACGCAGAGCACTTATCAGAGCCTTCCCCAGACTCCAGGACTGGCCCATGTTCCTCCCCAACCTCCTCACTGTCCAAGTCTGCCACCAGCTCCGCTGACCACTGGTGGGCCACAACACTTGTCCATTAACCACCTGCAGCATCGAATATCAGAGTTGGAAGGGACCTTGGAGGTCTTCTAGTCCAACCCTCTGCTCAAGCAGGGGACCCTTTGCCATTTCAAACAAATGCCTGTCCAGTCTCTTCTTGAACACCTCTGTCAAGGCCCCAGGCCAATCAGCACACCCAGGCTTTGACGCTATTTTTGAAGGCCACATCTCACCTTTAGGGACACAGTATTCCAGAGGGCGGAAGCCACGGTAGAAAAGGCCCTTCTCCTGTTCTCCACCCTGCGGAATTCCACAACCGAGGACTGCAATCTGCAACGTGCCCCTTCTGTCAAAACGAGTGGGGCAGGCCAATCCTATTGGGGTGAGAGGGTTCTTCAGGCAGCCTAGACTCTGCCATCAGCCTGCAGAGCTGGCAGTGGAGTCGGACAGTGAGGAGGCTGGGGAGGAACATGGGCCAGTCCTGGAGTCTGGGGAAGGCCCGGACGAGGGCTCTGCGTCAGAGGCAGAGATGGGGCCAGGGACACCTGGGAGTGATGCATGGACTCCGGAGCCTCCAGAGTCGGACAGCAGAGAGACAGAGGAACAGAAGGAGCTTGTTCCTAGCGTGCGCATGTGCAGAGCTGCCAGAAGGCACGAACAGTTAAAACAAAAGGGACGACTTGGGAGTAATGGCCTGTAGATGATTGGCCCCTCACATAAGGCTTAAAAGAGAAGAAAAGGCACATGGGGCCTTTGCAAGGAAAGCAACGTTGTTAATTCTGTTCCCAGTCAGCATCTCTGTTTGATTCTGGACTCCAAGTGGCTTTGCCAAGTAGGTCTTTGGCAGCGTGTCAAAGGAGATAAAGGTTGGTGATTATCCTGAAGGACTTCTCCCAAAGGACTTTTTGCAACTAATTTGGGACTCAGCTGTGAATGAACGTAATTCACAGCTGTTGCAATAAAAGAGTTTTTTGGGACTACTTGTGTGTTTTAATGACTCGGGAAGCCGAGGTCACAACAGACTCATGCCAAACAATAATGCTGTTTTTCTCTTCCCTTCTCACAGTGTCCCTAGAATCCCGTGGGCTTTTGCCATGACTGAAGTATGTGGAGTGATCCTCTGCTACATCTGGTTGCTGGTTCTCCTCCTTCACAGACACAGGTAGAGCTCTGAAATAGTCTGCTGCTTCAACACGAAAGACTTCGGGGGGTTTCCTGCTCTCCATCATAATTCCAGAAAAACAGGGAACAGAACGTACAGTAATGGCCAAAATTGTGGAAACCTTTTGGGGAAAGTGTATTCTTGAGGTTTGATGGCTAATAACACCACTTTTTGGGAGGGGGGGAGGAGTTTCAAGATAATCCTATTCCACTGCTGGAATGGCCTGGGAAGAGCTCAGACCTTCACCCAATTGAAAATCTATGGAGCCGACCAACTAAAGAAACTTGTTAGTCAGAAGCAACCCAGCAATAAAACCCAGTTAACAGAAGCAATCATTCAATCTTGGTTTCACATTATAACAGCTGCAGAACTAAAAGACTTGGTTTACTCCATGGGAAGACATTTTAAGGCCATAATTCATGCTAAAGGTTACCCAACTAAGTATTTACTGACGTGATAATTTTTGTATATCTCGTTTTTTCCATGATGATAATTTTTGTATATCTCGTTTTTTCTACCTGTTTCACTTTTCTTCTTTATTCTGTAACTGCTATTCTAATAGCAAATCCTTCCTAAAAGTTACTGCACTACATTCTTGATTAAATTATCTTTCCATTGATATATAATTTTATGATACTACTCCCAAAAAAAGTGGTATTATTAGCTAGTTTTAGAAAATACTTTTTCCCAAAAAGGTTTCCACAATTTTGGCCACTACTGTGTTTTACTGTTAACGGTGAATGCTAACAGTTGTTTCCCACAAAGAAATCATCCAAAGAATGAGCATTTCTCAGATGCCTTAAGCATCCTCACAAAATTGACCTTGTGGGAGTGCAAACGGATTACTTGTCGTGCCACTCAAATCCAGGTAATCCTTGACTTACAACCAAAACTGAGCCAACATTTCTGTGGCTAAGGGAGTTAGATTTGTAAAGTGAGTTTTGCCCCATTTTTATGACCTTTCCTTGCCACGTTCGTTAAGTGAATCACTGCAGTTCTTAAGATGGTTCTTAAGTGAATCTGGCTTCCCCGTTGACTTTGCTTGTCAGAAGGTCACGAAAGGGGATCGCATGAACCCAGGATACTGCAACCGTCATAAATATGAGTCAGCTGCCAAGCATCTGAATTTGATGCATCAGATGACCATGCGGATGCTGTGTTTTTCAGTGCTGTTATAGCCATAGCACTTGGACTTATATACCGGTTCACAGTGCTTTACAGCCCTCTCTAAGGGGTTTAAAGAGTCAGCCTGTTGCCCCCAACAATCTGGGTCCTCATTTAGCGACTTCGGAAGGATGGAAGGCTAAGTCAACCATGAGCCTGGTGAGAATTGAACTGCCGAACTGTTGGCAACTGGCAGTCAGCAGAAGTAGCCTGAAGTACTGCACTCTTTCTATCCACTGGGCCACCACGGCTCTTAACGGGGTTTTTTCTCATGTTTGTAAATCAAATAAAGAGTCCTTAAACCAAATATTTATTTTCATGGGATCCCCTTGTGACAGCCGAGGACAGCCGCAGAGTTCTGAGGGAAGATGCGGCTGCTTTAAAGAGCTGCCAGGCAGGGGCTATGTGAGTGTGCATTTACCCCGCCCAACCACCCCGGTCCTAGATATCTCACTTTTCAGCTCGCTTGCCCCGCCCCGCAGCCCAGCTGATTTGTATGCCTCGCCCGTTCTACTAACTCTGGCTGTCATAGCAGGTGTGCAAGAAGCTTCCCCCATCGGAAACACCTTGTTTTAGGTGTTGCACGGAAGGCGTGCATATGTGCGCGCTCACATTTTCGGCGAACCGGTTGTTAAAGTATATGCAGCCCACCTCTGCCCGATACCACCACACAGCCACTGCATTCTTCACAAAGCAGACCTACAGGGGATCCCTCAAGAACAACAAGAGACAACGAAGTTAGGGAGGAAAAACTGTTGTTCCACGAGCTTTGTAATTGTTGAAAGCAACTCTTGTTCCTAGATCTATCCTTTTGCGACGACTATGCAGCCTGATGGGAACTGTGTTCTTGTTACGTTGTGTAACCATGTTTGTGACCTCACTGTCGGTGCCAGGACAACATTTGCAGTGTTCTGGAAAGGTAAGTCAATGAGTCTCCAAGATCTTGGGACAAAGACCTTTGAGGTCACCAGTGCTTTGAATTTTTTTATAGATATATCAGATTCGAGTTAGGCACAGATTCAGCCCTAGTATCTTGACGACAGATAATGATGAAGTCTTATGTTTACTGGCATAATGTGGAAGCTTTTTGAGTATTGGCAAAGTATTGTAAAACATGAAAATGAGCAGGGGGTTGGACTAGATGACCTCCAAGGTCCCTTCCAACTCTGTTACTGCTAACTATTAATTGAAATATTGACAGGTGTATCATGCCTGCATAATGTACATTTGGGGACTTTGAACCCTTTAAAATGGAACATACCAGTGAAGTATAAAACTCATTTATGCAAACGGGAGGGCAATTGAAAGTATGGAAATCTAGGTTAACTGTCATTATATCTTATGCCAATACCTGAACCCCAAATACAGGTAGTCCTCGACTTACGACCACGCTTGAGCCCAAAATTTCTGTTGCTACGCGAGACAGCTGTTAAGTGAGTTTTGCCCCATTTTATTAACTTCCTTGCCACTGTTGATAAGCGAATCACTGCAGCTGTTAAGTGAGTAACACAGATGTTAACCGAGTCTTAGCTTCCCTATAGACTTTGCTTGTCAGAAGGTCACCAAAGATCATCACGTGACACGCCCCCACCCCCCGGGACACTACAACCGTCATAAATATGAGTCAATTGCCAAGCGTCTGAATTTTGATCATGGTTGTGTGAAAAACAGTCACAAACAGGGGTGAAATGCTACCGGTTCACACTGGTTCGGGCGAAAGGGTAATAATAAAAGCTACCGGTTCGTCCGAACTGGTATTTCCGACGATTAGCTGTGCCACGTGATTTATATTCACTAGAAAGCAGGAAATCCTTTCTAACGAATCTAAATTGCACAGCACAGCTGTTCCCCCCCTCACTGTTCTACTTACCTTGTCAAGCCTCCTTTTTCTGCGCGCAGCATGGATTTGGCGCACATGCACAGGCAGTGAGCCGGTGGCAAACCGCGGAGGATTTCACCACTGGTCACAAGTCACTTTTTTCAGTGTCGTAATTTTAAACAGTCACTAAATGAACTGCTGTAAGTCGAGGACTACCTGTACATAAAGTACGGTTTAGCATGATTCATTCAGGAACCAAGTCTGCAAATTACCGTATTTTTTGGAGTATAAGACGCACCTACCTTTTTTGGTGAGGAAAAAAAAGAAAAAGAAATCTGCCTCTGAGCAATTTTGCCTCGTTGCAGCCAACAGCCTGCTTTACTTTCATTTTCGTTTTCAGCATAGCTTGATTAGCACAAGGAAAAAAAAATCTGCTCCAGCAATTTACCTCTTTGCAGCAAGCAGCAGAGCCCTGCACAAAACAGCTGAGAGCAAATCAGCTGAGAGTCGGGAGGCCGATCCAATCAACTTGTGCTAATTAGGATATGCTGAAGCTAAAAGGAGCTGTTTCTTCCTGCTGTTTGCTTGCAAGGAGGTAACTGCTGGGAGGCAGAGGCCAAAGGGTGGGGGCCAGTGGGTGGGCGGAGCTACATTCGGTGTATAACACGCACCTAAATTTTCACCCCCTTTTAGGGAGGGAAAATATACTTATACTCCGAAAAATACTGTATTTTTAAGAGGTAAATGCTTGGTTGCATGCATCCCCTGTGGAAGAGAAGCAAATGCAAGATACCATATTTACTTTACGGTGGGGGGCAATTGCAGTCTTTATCTAAAGTCTCACGTGTTCTCGATGTGTTTCTTTTCAATGTTGTGCATGATTCTAATTCTAGTTATATGGCAATGTGTGGGCAAAACTTCAGCGAGCCTTTGCTATTTGGAGTGGATTTGGCATGACGTTAACAGGAGTACACACCTGTGGAGACTATATGTTCAGTGGCCATACTGTTGTCCTGACTATGCTGAACTTTTTTGTTACTGAATGTAAGTAGAGAATCGGGGGGGCGGAAAACAAAACTGGAACAAAATTATTGTCCATCTAGCTTGCCACAACTTCCGTTCCTCCTTTCTGGTGTGGTGCAACATTCCTGGCTCAGCAGATCCCACAGAAACACTTCAAATGTTGCTCAGTTTCAACCCCCACCGAGAAGTCCTGTTGGATGGAGCTGCTGGGAGTTGTAGCTTGGCAGCTTCTGGAGCCCATCCCTCTTGGTCGCCTAATTGTGAAATAAACTTTTCAGTCCATGGGGCAGACAAAAAAGAGGTTTCAGTTGGAGAAACCAGAAAAATCTAATAGAGGCCATTGGTATTCATGGTTGACTATCCCCCCCCCCAAAAAAAATTTGGGATGAACATAATTGCAGAAGAACTATTGATTAGATTAGCTTTATGGATTAGCCTATAGGGCAGTGATGATGAAACTTTTAGACACCGAGTACCCAAACTGTGTGCGTGCATGCCCAAACTGAAAGGTGTGCACATGCGCATGAATGTGTGCGAACATGCACGGGCATGCACATGTGCAAACATGCACCCACTCATGTGCGGACATGCGCATGGATATGTGTGCACAGCAGAGACCCGAAGAGCAGCTGGCCGATGGGAGACTGGGCTTCCCAACGCCGGCAGTGTGGCAAGAGGTAAGATCTTTTTCTTTTGTGAGCTTCTGTTTCGTCGTTTGCAGGGAAACAAGCTCACAAAAGAAACCCCACGGAGATCTGACCTGGGACAACAGCGCGCAGAGAGGGCTCTGACTGCCACCTCTGGCACCCGTGCCATAGGTTCACCATCATGGCCATAGGCAAGGTTGAATCATACATTACCAATAAAATCCCGTAAAAACAATTTAAAATTGCCATCTGGAATGAGCTCCCCCCGGAGATACGGAGGATCCCAGATTTACGCACTTTCCGCCGCGCCCTCAAAACATTTTTATTCCAGCAGGCTGGACTGGCTTGCTTCTCCCTTTTAATTTGCTTTTAGTTTTATGTAAATTGGGTGTTTTTAAATTCGTTTTTTGGGCCAAAATTATTTAACGTACTTTTAATTGGTTTTTTTAACTTTTGTATGATGTATTTTTATCTTGTGCTTGTTCACCGCCCTGAGTCCTTCGGGAATAGGGCGGTATATAAATTGAATAAAATAAAAAATAAAAAAATAAAAAAATAAGAATAGGGTAAAATACAATAATTATGGGATGAAATGCAATAATTTAATACATAAATATGTAAAATAGAACAAAATAACATAAATTTATATTACAATCTACCCCAACAATCTACCCCAATCAGGCCCACATATGCTGATGTCAGTTGGACCATTTTAGTCAGAAACTGTGCTGTACTAAATGTCTTTTTCAAATTCTGGCCACACATGAGGTGTGTTGTTTTAATATGGGCCTCCCACTGGGCCAGAACTATTAAATGCTGCCAGGGTGGAGAAAAATCAATGATTTTTTAAAAAATTAAATAAAAAAATTAATTATTTAAATCAGAATTTTTTTATTTAAATTGGATTTTTTTTATTTTTTATCAAATTTATTTTAATAAAATGCTTTTGGAGTAAAAAAATATATCTAAAGATAGGTTTCTATTTAAGATACATTAATAATTTAGTTTAGTCAGCGTGAAATGGAGCTTAGTTATGCAGCAGAGGCTGTATATTCTGCAATCTTTACATTTTTGGTAAACTCATTCAACGAATCCAAGCTCTGCAAGATGAGAGAACATGCACTGCATTGATGCATTCACACAATTTCACAGTAACCATGAGATAAATCATAAAACAAAATTCAGGAATATTCCTTTATCCCATTGTTTTGCAAATCTATGTACACTACAAACAGTATGATTGTTTGAAGAGAAAGGCATCTCTACCACCAGGCTCTTAAGCATGAGGAGGAAGGGCAAGCAGTAAAAATGAAAGTGAAACCTTCTAAGCAGCTTATAAATATAGTATTAAAGAGCACCTGTCATTCAGATCCATCATGGCAGTGTTAGTGGGCATCCACTCACCGGCTGCCTGCCATGTCCCTCACCTTGTTGTGTCCCTGCTGCATTACCAGCCATCCCATTAAAATGAATGGGACTGTCGGTGAATCAACAGCGGGTCAGAGGAGGAGCCGCTGCAGGACGGAGATGACGGCTGCTCTTTAAAAATTATGATTTAAATCAAGCCTTTTTACTAGTGATTTAAATCATGATTTAAATGCTGCATGTTCCCGTAAATGTGTGTCATTTTGTTTTAGAAATACAAATGAAAAGGATTTATTTATAATTTTGAAACATTTTACTGACCCCAGCATTCATGATCTGCGTACTAATTCTGTGTTTAACCCAGTCCCCTACTTATAAGACATTTAATACAAGCATCGTGAAAAAGAGTTACGCCTGTGTAGAGCTAACTACTTTTGATGTTCTGTAAATTAAATTATAAACTACCGGCAAGCAAGATTTCCAGGCCTCAGACTTACAGTCTAAAGGGCAAAATGAGCGAATGGAAGATAAATATAGTGCAGACATAAGTTATTTTCAGGAGACAAGTTATAACAAGGTCAGAGTCCATGACCGTTGAGCAGCATATTATTATTATTAGGCACTTTAAACCACTGGGGTCTGTATTGCTCTTCCCCTTCCTGTTATTCCTGCTAAGAGAGCAAGTTCCCGTAATTTTTTTTTAAAAAAAATCTTTTATGACAGGAACTGTTCTTCTCTTCCAGAGCAGTTTCTGGTGCTTACTTCAAGCCTTCCTGCTTGCTTCTAGTTCACTGTCTTGTCCAGAACATGTCTAGAACGCAATGTATGAAAAGCTCCCAAGTGACAGGTGATTGACTGCTGTGTTTCCTTTGTAGATACCCCAAGAAGCTGGAACTTTTTGCACACGTTGTCTTGGGTGCTGAATCTGTTTGGGATCTTCTTCATTTTGGCTGCTCACGAACACTACTCCATCGATGTCTTCATTGCCTTCTACATCACTACGAGACTCTTTCTGTACTATCACACGCTGGCGAACACAAGAGCCTATCAGCAAAGCCGGAGAGCCAGGATCTGGTTTCCCATGTTCTCCTTTTTTGAATGCAATGTCAACGGTACAGTCCCAAATGAATATTGCTGGCCCTTTTCAAAGCCAACCATATTGAAAAGGTTAATCGGCTAAAGAACACCCAGCTTAATTCACATCTTCTGAAGTACTTGCAACTAACCTTCTTCAAGAAACGTTGGGCAGGAAGGGTTGTTTTCACCCACAGCCTCTCTCTCCTCTGGCCTTGTTCATCCTCTCCTAGCTTATAAGGTTCAGAGGAGACACATTGCTATTTTTTTAAAACAACACCACCACCAACAGCAATGTTCAGGCAAAGTTGTTAAGCTGTAACGAAGTTCTGCATGGATGTGGTGAGGTGAGATGGCCGGTTCAGCAAATCTTATAGCTTTCTTGTTGGGAGGATCTTAAATTGATCTTGGCTGCAGGAATAACTTCAGATCCAGGTACTACCTAAGCAGCTTTGGACCTGTTTGCACATCACGGGTAACCATAAATAGCTGAGTATTGACTTTCTGGTTTGCACCCTTATAGATGGCCCTTGACTTTGGTGTTGATTCTGCTTGTGACTTATTAAGCCATTTTGAATGGTAGACACACGGTTCGAAGGCAAGACTTACAGTCCAGATGGAACTAATAGTAGCAATCTAAGAACCGCTTACGTCCTGCTGTTGAACAGTATGTTTCAACATGAAAAAATGGCGAACAAGCGAGCGATGGAAACTGCCTTGGTCAGGTTGCTTGTGGAAAGCAATAACTCGTGCAGGTAGGGCTCTGTAGGTGCATTCGTGCTTAACTATGTAATGCTTAAATGTGATGTGCAAGCACGTATGTTGTACCTTGGACAAATACGAATACTGACAAAAATGGTCATAGTCATTCAGTAATTGGCTCTCAGTATTTATTTTAGCAAATAAATAAGTTGGGGAACATTCACCCAGGGACATAGGTTTTCCCAAAGCCTTCAGTATGAAAAATATACTGTGTATTAATAAAAGGGGCAAACTTAGCATTTCTGGTGAACGATGCTAAAACTCTGAACAGGCTTGACTGACTTAAGATAAAGAAATTAATGCCATTGTGTCCTCCGGCGGTCCCGAGTGTTTACATTTCATTAAACCGGTAAGAAATACATGAGAAATGAGGTTGGTTGAGATTTTGTGCCACAACTCTTTCAAGTGCAGTATTAAACACTTATTTAAATCCGTGCATGCTTTTTACACATTGACGTTTAGGGGTAGTAATCCTGTTAAATTGGGAGACAAGCTAATAAATTGAATAAAGGCATGTGGGCATCTTCATGGAGTTTGCTTGAAGCACATGGGTGATGCACTGAACTCTGGTTTGGGATAGAAGCCCATTTTCCCTCCCCTTCACTGGTAGTCTTCAAAAATATCCAACACTGAAAAAGTTGAAATTTAATTAGCTACTTGAGAAATTTCTGAGATGCTTCTTGGTGGAAGTTAAGTGATGGAAGTTTGGTGGTTTCAGTCACTGACACTTTTTTTGATGAATGGACCGATGGACGAAAGTATGGCGGCTGATTCTTGGCGGCCGTTTATTCTTTTCCCGCGCGGCCGCCATTTTGGCACTTGGAGCTCCTGGCAACCCTCCTTATTTTTTCTCTCTCTGAAACCTACCTTTCATAACAGTTACTCAGATTTGTTCTTGATCTTTTAAACCATCCACTCAGTTTAAAGCTGAGAGTCCCAATAGCCTAAAAATGGGGATGGTTTTGTGTATTACAAGAAGTTCAGGGTAGGTACAATGTCTCCCCCCCCCCCCCCCAAAAAAAAAGGACCAGTTATTTTAAATCTGGAATGCAAGGTTTGTCTCTTCCATTGTACAAATTAATATGTCACTGTTCGAAGTTGTCCGCAGCTGGATGTGCATAAGGGTTATTTGTAATCCGTTTCTAATTTAGATTTTTAAACTTGACAGTTTTGAAAGTTGTGGTCAAGTCAGTTATATAGTCTTAGTAACTTCATAGAGGGCGAGTGAGTTTCACTGACTCAAAGTAGTCCGTCTGTCTTTTGCTTTGAATACTTTTTCAACTAACCAACACTGAATTTTCTGGTGGCGCTCAGATGACTCGACATAGCCCAGTTGCAACCTTTACCCAGTGCTTTCTCCTGATAGCTAAATTAGCCCAGTCTCACAAACAGAGAACTTTTTCCAGAACTGTGAATTGGCAGGTAAGAGATCGCAAACTCACTTTTGATTTTGTGCTCTGAGAGATTAATTTCAGAGATTAATATTAGGAGGCATAAAAATGCAGGGCTTCACTTTGAATTTCAAGAAATCTTATCAAAAAAATATACTGTAATAATCTTAAGAGCACCTAAAAGATTATTAACCTATACCTTAAAAGTATTTTCACCCCAGAACATTGTAAATATTTCTAGCAATATTTAATATTGCCCCACTAATACAGTATTCACGTAAAGGTCTTCTTTGGTGTCATTTCAAGGTGAAGTGAAACCGAATCCTTGAAGAGAAAGAATTGCCTTCTTTTTCACAAATTCCAGAATGTTCCGGAGAATGCGTTGAAACCAAATTTTTTCTATAAAACGATTTTCATGCGCATTGGCCTTTAATTTGCATAAAAGAATTAAGCAGGGAGGTCATCTCCCAATATATTGAAATATAGCATGAGGTGTGTTCTTTTTTTAAAATTAGAAATACAGAAGCAGTTGTTTCTATCAGCTGAAGTGGCAGGTTTTTACGGTAGCAGCCCATGGAGGTGAACAATAAAACAGGCAGTTTGTTGCATTTTGAAGGCAACAATATTCTACCTTGGGTTTGGCCTAGCAGGAAAAATTAAAATGATTTTTTTCTTCACCCCGTTCACGCTTTCGACGCGCTTTCAGTGTTTACCTCATTTTTCCTCGATAGCAAACGTACAAAATGAGTCTTTTTCGAAGTGTGTGTTTTGTCGGCTGTTTAAAAACAAATCTCAGTAAAATGCGACAGTGAATGCCATCCACTCAGGATGGGAACAAACGTACAGGAGCACAACTGAATGACCCTCTGTAGAAGGAGCTTTGATGATCCTTCTCTAGCTGGGCCATGCCATTTCAATCTTCATCAGCGGCTTCCTTGATGGGACACTTCCCCATTGAGAGAAAACCATACAGAGCAGGCAACTTTAAGACTTGTGGACTTCAACCAGCAAAACTGGCTGAGGAACTCTGGGAGTTCAAGTCCACCAGTCTTAAAGTTGCTAAGGTTGGAGACCCCTGGTTCAGAGAATTTGGCCTCTTGAAGTCTTAACTAATCTGTTGCTCCTAACCTGACCGACGGGCAACTTTGAAATAATTTCTCATTTTCATTATAATTGTATTTGCACTTTGGATTCTTACTAAAAAAAAAAAAAAAATTAGTCGTTCTATGAATTTGTAGTCTGGAAACATCTCATCTTAAAATTAATCCCACCTCAGTTCATTTTGAGGCTGCGTTTCGAATGGATTTCCTCAAGTTGTTCCAAACTGTAACACATTTGTTACACTGTGGATGTCTCCTGTTTGAAACATCAGATTTGATGGTTAACTTTTAACTTTAAGAGGAGCAATATTTACGACGATGTTACCATTGGTTTCGTTTAATTTTTCCGAGCAGGATTCTCTTTATTTGGCCTTTTTGTTCATACTCCGAGTAGAAAAGTAGTAAGGGTAAGACTGACAATTTCAAAATCTGGCACGTGTCATTTTGTAAATCGGGAATACCTCATGAACTTTAAATGATGTCAGTCGGCAGTAACTTTGTATTAGACTAAGGCCTTGGTTCAGTAGTTAAGGTTTTCCTGCTGTTCTCTCCATCCGTTATCTAGTCTGTTAAGAACTGTGATATATTCTGCTATTGTCCCAGCACTTGACAGATATTTAATTAAATTAATATTGGCATATTCTCATTATGCCGTCAGCAGTTTCTGTGAATTTCGGAGTATCTGTGTAGCCGTTCTGGGATTCCCTTTCTTTCCGCTTCCTAAGAGTAACTTTAAGTAATGGTAGACATCTGTTCTCATTGCCCACCAAAGCAAAGAGTATCTGTGACCACAAAGCTGGCTGCCATGTGTTGAATTGGGCAGGGATGTCTTGCTATGAGTTAGGAGGAAGAAAATGGGGATGTTAAGAACCTAAAAACACATGTATTTCTCAGGAGGAAATTTGCAAGTTATCTTGGCCCTACTCTCTGATTTATATTTGTTCTGATTTGCTAAATTTGGACTAAATTCTAAGTCCAACACAGGATTATCACTTGACCATCTGATTAAAACCAAGTTTTTACAGACCAAAACATTTCACTGCTATCGTGGTGGAGGGTTCTCTTTCAGTCACAAGTGGCCTCACTTGGATTGAGGTTATCTGACCATAAAACAAGGAACTGTACACTTCTGCAGCTCTTGTTTCCTTAGTTAGAGGCTAAATGTAGTTACTGTTTTGCTGAACAAAACCAAAGCAAGGGAATAGTAACCGGGCTAAAGTTGTTGACTTTGATATATGGCACAGACATTTTGATTTTGATTTCGCCCCCTCCTCTCCCTAAAACACGGTAATGTTTGAAGACTTGAATATTCCTTTTACGTAACGGTTTGAAGCACAAATGTTGTGTAAGTAAAGATGGAATTAGTTCCAACATGAACATGGATTTAATTTATATTGTTTTGTATGTTTTGTGTTAAACTATTGAAGCATTCAATAAAATCTGACAGTTAACTAAACAATGCACTTTCATCTCAGTCACTATCTAATAAAAGCAAAAAAAGTCTCTCTTCGTTCATCTTTCTTCTATTAGTCCACTTCACAGGCTCTAGAATAGCCCCTTCCAAGCCCACCACAACAGAACAGGTTGAACGCTGCGAATATTTTGCTGCCTCCCTCCACGTCAGCTGATCAAAAATCCAAAGCAAAATTCAGCCTTTGCTAGAGTTGAGAGATTCTGCTGTATCGGAATGATAAAATCATCCCAACGCTTTCTCCTAAAGAACAGGGGTAGCACCTGGTCTCAGAAAAGCTACATGTCAGGGTTCCGACGGATGCCTTAATTGTTCTGACCTAGGCTTCCTTAGAAAGTAAATAGCACAAACTTAGTCCCGGCAAACCTCTTTAATTCATATGGCTGTAAACTACTTTCATTTACAGTCTGCAAGGCTTGATAAACAGTCTTTCAGAGGAAAGTTATCAACACCCACCTATCTCATGTGGAATGCTGCCAAAGAGCTAATTTCCAGATGCAGGGCAAGGCCAAACTTGGCACAGAGTCACAAACAGAATTTTCAAATCTTGAATCAGACAGATTAACTAATTGCTTCCTGCAAAAACTCACATCCCATTCTCTTCTCTTTTATGTCTTATGGGAGGGGCCAATCATCTCCAAGCCTTTCTCCCAAGTCGACCCTGTTTCCTTAATTGTTCCTGTCTCCTGGCAGCTCTGCGCATGCGCACACTGGGAACAGGCTCACACTGTTCTTCTGCCTTGCTGATGTCAGACTCCTGAGGCAGCAAAGAACTACCAGATGGCCTTGGCCCCCTCTCTGCCTCCAACTCAGAGCCATTGTCTGAGCCTTCCCCAGACTCCAGGACTGGCCCATGTTCCTCCACAACTCCTCACTGCCCGAATGTGCTGCCACCTCTGCTGGATGCTGGCGGGCCACAACACTAATTAAATCACGAGCCTTGAGCCAAGCTTCAAAAGAAATCCAGTTATTTATTAGGAGCTTCATGTCGGCACGTTCCAAGTGAAGCCAACTCTGACCCCACGTAATTTATCCCCCAATTATGACCCTGTTTCCCCCCTCCCCCCAGGGTGTGTCATCAATCACATTCGCCAATGGAGCCATTTCGCAGGTTGTAGAGATCAATCCCCTCCAGCCGCTGTGGGTAACCCTGGGAGACAGCCTTGAAAGAGATACGTCTGGAATGCGCTTCTGTTTTTGGCTGCCGTGCTGCTTTGTCGATTTCCCAGTCCCCCTTGCGTATGGCAACTCAAGAGCGGGCCAGGGATGCTTTGCGAGTTGACACTACATCTACAATGACACCTGGCACAGGAATACCATTAGCAGCCAAACTGCAGTAACTTAAAACATGACAGCGTTGGGATGTTATGCGAGGATTAGCGAGACTAAATGTCAGGCCCAGAGACGAGACGGCTAGATCCAACCGAATCCAATCCTTTTAATTGCTTATAGCTAATGGACAGAATCTTGCCAAACGAAAGCTATAACCCTCTTAACATAACAGGGTTATGTTCGACCTCCAGGGGCCGGGGTGGGTGTGGCCAGGGTGGGCGTGGCCACCTCAATGTCACTTGTGTCAGGGGCACCTGTGGTGGCTTCAGCGATCTGCCAGCTACAACGGCCTCCTGCGGCCCTCCCAAGCTCCGTTTTCGCTGGCAGAGGCAGCACGGGCCAGTCCTTCACTGTTTCCAGGTCGGCCCTGCGGGGCATCCGTCCTGTGCACCTTGAGTTTGAGACCCCTGTTCTAGGGGGGGGGGTTACCCCGAACCTCTTCCTACCTCCCCCATCCAGCTCAGGACTGAGTAGTGTCTTAATCCGGGCCTCCTCCTGGGAGACCTGTGGGTTGCCAAGTGTTCCCCCCTCTGCTCTTGCACAGCTCATCACATCAAGTTCACATTTCATGGTTTGCAACATACAAAAGTGGATCCCAGGACCAGCCTGCTGTGGATCCTGTCATCAAGAAACTCCAACTGATGGGATCCCGGAGGGCAGCCTTCTCTGCTGTTGCTCCTGCCCTGTGGAATATCCTGGCCACCCACCCCTGGTGGTTTGCCCACCCTCCTATCCTTCCACAAGGGCCTAGAGGCCTGGTTCTGCCCTTTGGCTTGGGCAGGGGTCAGCAACCTGTGGCTCCGGAGCCACATGCGGCTCTTTGGGCCCTCTGCTGTGGCTCCCTGTCAGGTGATCCCACCACTGGCTGGCCCCGCCCCTCGCCCTCTCCTCCCAGTCACTCCTTGCCTGGCCTGAGGAGGTAAGGGCGACAATGGGGGATGGAGAAATGGCCAGGGCAGAGACATAGAGATACAGAGAGAGGGGGAGAGAGAGAGACAGAGAGAGATACAGAGAGAGGGGGAGAGAGAGAGAGACATAGTGAGATACAAAGAGAGGGGGAGAGAGGGAGCGAGGGAGAGATATGTCAAAAAGGTTTTGTGGTTCCCGGTGTTTTTTAACAACTGGTTCTCTGCCCTAATGACCGGCTGGGTAGGCATGGCTAGGGGGGTCATGTGACTGGTGGAAGTGAGTGACATTGAGTTGGCCACGCCCACTCAGGTTTTGTGGCTCCTGGTGTTTTCTTTTCTGTGGGAAACGGGTCCAAATGGCTCTTTGAGTATTTAAAGTTGCAGACTTCTGGGCTTGGGGAAAGTACATCGCTGGAGGTGGTTGCTGGGCTAATTACCTGACACCCACCTCCCCTCTCCCCAACCTTCCTGCTCCCCCCTCCACTCGTCTTTTTAATTCCGCTTCCATTGTTTTATTCCTTTGCTATTGCTATGTTTACATTTTTTTTAATAATTCCCCCCTCCCCCTGTTTTATTGTTGTAAGTCATCCATAGTAGCTCCACAGAGAGATGGGTGGCAAATAAATTTAACAAATAAGTAATAAACAAATTGAAGGAGAGGCTTCCTGAATCATTAAGGTAGTCCTCAACGTACTATCGCAATTGAGCCCAAAACTTCTGTTTGCTAAGCGAGATGTTAAGTGAGTTTTGCCCTGTTCTACAGCCTGTCTTGCCACAGTTCTTAAGCGAATCACTGCTGTTGTTAAGTTAGCAATACCGTTGTTAAGTGAAGCTGGATTCCCCATTGAGTTTGCCTGTTAGAAGGTCGCAAAAGGAAATCATGTGACCCCCCCCCCGGGGACCCTTCAACCATCATAAAAACGAGCCAGTAGCCAAGTGTCTGAATTTTAATTACATAACCATAGGAATGCTGCAACAGTCAATAGAATAGAATAGAATAGAATAGAATAGAATAGAATAGAATAGAATAGAATAGAATAGAATAGAATAGAATAGAATAGAACATAATTCTTTATTGGCCAAGTGTGATTGGACATACAAGGAGTTTGGTGCCTATGCCCTCAGCGTACATAAAAAGACAAGATACATTTATCAAGAATCACAAGGCACAACACCCAGTGACAACCATAGGGTACAATAAGCAATCAAATCATACTAGGAAACAATCTCAATATAAATCATAAGGATACAAGCAACAGAGTTACAGTCATACAATCATAAGTGGGAGGAGATGGGTGATGGGAACGATGAGAAGATTAATAGTAATGCAGACTTAGTAACTAGTTTGACAGTGTTGAGGGAAATATTTGTTTAGCAGAGTGATGGCATTCGGGAAAAAACTGTCCTCGTGTCTAGTTGTTCTGGTGTGCAGTGCTCTATAGTGTCTTTTTGAGGGTAGGAGTTGAAACAGTTTATGTCCAGGATGCGAGAGGTCTGTAAATATTTTCCCAGCCCTCTTTTTGACTCATGCAGTATACAGATCCTCAGTGGAAGGCAGATTGGTAGCCATTGTTTTTTCTGCAGTTCTAATTATCCTCTGAAGTCTGTGTCTGTCTTGTTGGGTTGCAGAGGCAAACCAGACAGTTATAGAGGTGCAGATGACAGAGTCAATAATTCCTCTGTAGAACTGGATCAGCAGCTCCTTGGGCAATTTGAGCTTTCTGAGTTGGCGCAGAAAGAACATTCTTTGTTGTGCTTTTTTGATGACGTTTTTGATGTTAGGTGTCCATTTTAGGTCTTGAGATATGACAGAACCTAGAAATTTGAAGGTCTCTACTGGTGATACAGTGTTGTCTAGTATTGTAAGAGGTGGTAGTATGGGAGGGTTTCTCCTAATGTGAAAAAATGTGAAAAAGAAGTCATAAGTCATTTTTTCCACTGCCGTTATAATTTTGAACGGTCACTAAATGAACTGTTGTAAGTCGAGGACTACCTGTCCATCTAGTGGTGTCATTTTTTTTATAACAGCCCAAAAGTAGTTTACTATTGCTTGCTTTCTCTCCTTCCTTTACCGTCTTTTGATTTTTCACCAACTGTTTATTCAGCTCTGACTCAGCTTTGCCCTTTGAGATCAGGTGCCTGCTGCCCTCTGCTGATGGACTTGCTTAATTAAGCTTTCTGTCATTCTAAAAAACAGTATTTGTCTTTTAAGCCTTTTAAAGGTAAAGGTAAAAGTAAAGGTTCCCCTCGCACATATGTGCTAGTCGTTCCCGACTCTAGGGGACGGTGCTCATCTCCGTTTCAAAGCCGAAGAGCCAGCGCTGTCCGAAGACGTCTCCGTGGTCATGTGGCCGGCATGACTCAATGCCGAAGACGCACGGAACACTGTTACCTTCCCACCAAAGGTGGTCCCTATTTTTCTACTTGCATTTTTTACGTGCTTTCGAACTGCTAGGTTGGCAGAAGCTGGGACAAGTCATGGGAGCTCATCCCGTTACGCGGCATTAGGGATTCGAACCGCTGAACTGCCGACTTTTCGATTGACAAGCTCAGCGTCTTAGCCACTGAGCCACCACCTCCTTTTAAGTCTTTTAATTTGGACATCAACAGATTCCTTAGTCCCACAATTGCCTCTGAATGCTAGTTTGAACTTGTTCAGTAACTGCTATGCTGCATTTGATTTGGTTGCCAGAAATCATAGGAGGTAGCCCTATTAAATGAGGATGTATACGGTATTAAATTACTTCCTAAATGCTTAAACCTCCAATAAGTAACATCACATCAAGACCGCACTGTTTAAACATAACTACGATACTAACTGGATTCAGATTCTCAAAACAATGATCCCACCTGTGATCTACTTGCAGCTCCATGTAAAGTACAAAATGAACAAGGTCGAAAGGTTTGGTATTTTTGGATATTAATTAAAACCAGTTGAGCAACACAATCTGTTTTGACTGCATTAGTAATCTCACCATTCTCCAAATTCAGCTTTCTTCGATGAGCAGTTACGCTACACTGACTTTCCCTTTGCAGCAATATTAAAGGGTATATGGAGAGCAGGGGTGGGCTGCTGGGGGTTTGCCGGGGTTTGGGAGAACCTCTAGCTAAGATTCTGCGCAGTTCGGAGAACCCCCAAATCCCACTCCTGGCTGGTCCCGCCCACCCTGCCCGTCCCCTCCGAGGAGTCCCCACACGGCCTGTTTTGGATGCAGGTAAGTGCAGGGCACACCCGGAGGCTCAGGGAGGGTGAAAAATGGGCCTACCAGAAGTTCAGGAAGGCTGGATACGGGCCCATTTCAAGCCTCCAGAGGGCTTCTGGAGCCTGGGGAGGCCATTTTCGCCCTCCCAGAGGCTCAAAGAAAGCCTCCAGAGCATGGGGAGGGCAACCGCCCCCCCCTCGTGGTGCAGGAGGCTGACTAGGCCACGCCCACCATGGCCACGCTCACCCGGCAACTGAGCAGAGAACCCCTTGCTAAAATTTTTGAAGCCCATCCCTGATGGAGAGGAATAGCCCACAGGGCTTATTCTCATCTTTCTCTTAGATTTCGGGTGAAATTCAAGGACTATTGGCCATACATTTATCAATATATAAATAGAGGTATTTCTCTTTGGACTCATTGTCTCGGTAAGACAATGTATGGATGCACTGGAATGGCTTAGAAGGAACCAGATTCAGCTGAATTGTGCAGGCTTTTTTTTAATTTTATTTTTCTCCAGTAGGAATTCAAAGACATCGTGGCTTGCCTCAATTGTTTCGGTTTCCACCCCACCCTTTGTTTCTCTGCATGACTTCACTGCCTTTTCTATCCTAAGGCATTTAAGAAGACGCTTCCTTTTACCGACTCTAAGTTATTATTTATTTATTTATTTATTTATTTATTTATTTATTTATTTATTTATTTATTTATTTATTTATTTTCTATACTGCTTTTCTCCCGTAGGACTCAAGGCGGTGTACAGTCAAGAAAAATATAGATACACAAACATCCTAAAATTGCTAATTAAAATTATTATTATAACATAGTTTGGCCCAATTAAATAGAACCTAAAATTAGATAACATTTTAAAAAGATTCACATGTTCATATGTTTAGCCCCGCCTGTTGGAACATCAGGGTTTTGAGGGCACGGCGGAAAGCACGGAGATCAGGGATATTTCGTATATCAGGGGGCAGTTCATTCCAAAGGGTTGGAGCCCTCACAGAGAAGGCCCTCCCCCTGGGAGTCGCCAGTCGGCATAATTTGACTGACGGTACCCTGAGTAGTCCCTCCCTGTGAGAACGAACTGGTCGGTGGAAGGCTATCGGTGGCAAAAGATGGTCTTGTAGGTACCCAGGTCCTAAGCCATGGAGTGCTTTAAAGGTGATAACTAACACCTTGAATCGCACCCGGAAGACCACCAGGATTATTAGGTTACCAAGCCATGGTTTGTTAAAGCCAGAATTATTGGGTTCACTCAGAAGTGCTAATATCCTTATTCTATCTCCTCTTCCTCCTCCTCCTCTCTTTCTCCTCCTCCTTCTTCCTCTCCTTCTCCTTCTCATCTTCTTCTCCATCTCCTCTTCCTCCTCCTCCTGCATCTCCTCCTCCTCTTCCTCCTCCCAATCCTCCTCCTCCTCCACCACCTCCACCTCCTCCTCCCTTTCTCCTTGGATCCCTTGGAATCCAAGTGAGTGGAAGAAGTGATGGAAATCCTGACCCAGAGCCTGGATTACTATCAATATGCACAGGCTCCACCCCAGCCAGGTGAAGAAGTTGAGAAGCTAACAGATTCTGAGGTCATACCAGCTTTGGCTCCCAATCTGCCCCCTTGCAACGTGGGGTTCCCCTGGACTTCTGCTGGAGAAACGAGAATCCAGCTGGGCCTATATCCAGCTTTGGCTACTCTCCTAGAATAGGATGCTCTGAGGACTGTTCCCTCATGCCTCATCCCTGGATTAGTGCATTTTGCTCTACATGGGGCTGCTCTTGAACACCTGGGAACTCTTTCACTGCTACAAATTGTAGCTATCTTTGTCCTTAATGGTATTTTCATACACCAGTGCTCTTATTGAAACTGCACTGGTTATCAGCTTGTTTCCAAGTTCAGAGTGCTATTTCTTATCTATAAAGCTCTACTGGGCTCTACTGGATCCTTGCAGACTATTTCAGGTGGATTCTACCTGCTCAATCTGGGCATATAATAGCGAGTATCAGGCAGGGGTGGGTTCTACTTACCTTTACTTTACCGGTTCGCAATGGGGCCCTGCGCTCTTCTGCGCATGCTCAGAAGCTTCCTGATAACGTTCAGGCGAGTGGGCGGAGCCTCCTGCCGGTTTTACTACCGGTTCTTGCAAACCGGTCCAAACGGGGGCAACCCACCACTGGTATTAGGGGTGAAATCCAGCAGGTTCTGACAGGTTTTCGAGAACCAGTAGCGGAAATTTTGAGCAGTTCGGAGAAGGAGCCTGGATAGCTCAACAGACAGAGCTCTGTAATTTAACACCAGCTGTCTGCAATTAAAGTAAGATCGAATCTCACCAGGCTCAAGGTTGACTCAGCCTTCCATCCTTTCTTAGGTAGGTGAAATGAGGACCCAGTTTGTGGGGGCAATAAGCTGACTTTGTATAAAAATATACAAGAGAATGAAGGCTATTGCTTAGCGCATTGTAAGCCGCCCTGAGTCTCCGGAGAAGGGCGGCATATAAATCAAATTTTTTAAAAAAACAACAACTGGCAAATACCACCGCTGGCTGGCCCCAGAGTGGGGTGGGAATGGAGATTTTGCAATATCCTTCCCCCAGGAGTGGGGAGGGAATGGAGATTTTGCAGTATCCTTCCCCTGCCCACAAGCCACACCACACCCACCAAGCCACGCCCATAGAACTGGTAATTTGGATTTCACCACTGATGGGTATCTGTTGATGACCCTTCCTATTAGTAGATACAACAGGGGGGATGTGGAGAGTGGCACCCTTGGGGCTTACTCCCCAAGGCAAGAAAGGCCCCCACTGTTTCAACCTTCTGATTTTTAAACTTGTTACTCTATGTTGTTTTGATTTTCTATGACATCTACATCTTCCAAGACAGTTCATAAGCCAAGCAATTAAATAATAGGCTAAGATGAAAATAACTTATGAATTGTAGCTTATTGTAATGTCTACCCTGTATTCCTGAAAATAAGACATCCCCTGATAATAAGCCCAATCGGGTTTTTGAGCACATGTGCTAAAATGGCTTAGGACCTGGGTACCTACGAGACCGTCTTTTGCCACCAATAGCCTCCCACCGACCAGTTCGTTCTCACAGGGAGGGACTACTCAGGGTACCGTCAGTCAAATTATGCCGACTGGCGACTCCCAGGGGGAGGGCCTTCTCTGTGGGGCTCCAACCCTTTGGAATGACCTGCCCCCGGAGATACGGAATATCCCTGATCTCCGTGCTTTCCGCCGTGCCCTCAGAACCGTGATGTTCCAACAGGCGGGGCTAAACATATGAACATGTGAATCTTTTTAAAATGTTATCTAATTTTAGGTTCTATTTAATTGGGCCAAACTATGTTATAATAATAATTTTAATTAGCAATTTTATGATGTTTGTGTATCTATATTTTTCTTGACTGTACACCGCCTTGAGTCCTACGGGAGAAAGGCAGTATAGAAATATAATAAATAAATAAATAAATAAATAAATAAATAAATAAATAAATAAATAAATAAATAAATAAATATAAGCACCCCCCGAAAATAAGCCCTCCCCGAAAATATTTAAACGCAGAGCTGGAAATCAGGTAAGATGGCAAGAGGAGCCCCATCTTGCTCCACACGCCCCAAAATAATAAGACCTCCCTGAAAATAAGGCCAAGCGCTTATTTTGGGGTTCAAAATAATATAAGACAGGGTCTTATTTTGGGGGAAACATGATATAGGTCTAACCTTTATAGATGGCTAACCTTTTTGAGGTTGTGTGCCAAAAGCGGGGGGAGTGTGAGGGGTTTGCGCACATGTGTGCCCATACCCATAATTCAATACGCCCCACACATGCGCGCATGACCCCCCCTGCGCCTCCCCCGCTTTTGGCACTGTGGGCTCGGTAGGCCCGTTTTTCACCCTCCCCAGGCTCCAGAGGCTTTCTTGAAGCCGGGGGAGGCCAAAAATGGCTTCCCCACCTCCCCGGAGGCCCTCCGGAGGCCGGAAACAGCCCGTTTCCCAACTTCCGGTGGGCCCAAAAGGGCCTAAAATCAGGTGGCCCATGTGTGCATGCATGCTGGAGCTGAGCTAGGGCAACGCTCGTGTGCCCCCCGATATGGCTCTGCGTGCCACCTGTGCCATAGGTTCGCCATCACGGGTATAGGTTCTACTTGACGGTTCACCCACAATCAAACAACCCAAAAGTACACAGTAATAATGGAGGATTTGGGAGGACACATTTAATGAACTGATCAAGGCAACAAATTGAAGCAACATCACAGAGGCAGATTTCTGTTAGCACAACACAACTTTCCTCTCTCCCGGATTTCTCAAAGTGAGTTTTGCTCCATTTTATGACCCTTCTTGCAATAGTTGTTAAGTGAATCACCGCAGTTGGTAAGTTAGTAACCTGGTTGTTAAGTGAACCTGGCTTTCCCTTTGACTTTGCTTGTCAGAAGGTCGCAAAAGGGGATCACGTGACCTTGGGACACTGCAACCGTCATAAGTATGAACCAGTGGCCAAGCATCTGGATTTTGATCTCATGATCACGGGGATACTGCAACGGTCGTAACTGTGAAAAATGGTCATAAGTCACTCTTTTCAGTGCCGCTGTAACTTTGAACGGTCACTAAATGAACCATTGTAAATCAAGGACTACCTGTACAGAGGTTTCACATGATTTTAACATCGGCGAGGGGTGTGTGTGATCAGCTGTGGCCTGCAATCTGTTTTTTTACTTTTAAAAGCATTGATTTTAAAATTAAAAAAAAAAAAGCCTCTGCCGATCAGGCAACTCAGCTGGGATCATCAGAGGCTTTTAAAAGAAAAAAAAGCCTCTGACATCAGGCAACTCAGCTGGGATCGTCAGAGGCTTTTAAAAGCATTTTTTTTAACAACCTCTGAAGAGGTTGTAGAAAAAAAATGCTTTTAAAAGTAAAAAAAAACAGCCTCTGATGATCGTGCGGCTCAGCTGGGCATGGGGGGGGGCAGAGATTTTTGCTACCAGTTCTTCGAACCACCCGTTGCCATCACTACCGGATCGGGTGATCTGGTCTGAACCAGGAGCATTTCACCCCTGGCCTGAACTGGTGCGAACCGGATGAATACCACCTCTGTACCTGTAGTACATCACTGTTTTTGTAGGGTTTTCTTTTCTTTTTTTTTTTGAGGTGGGGCACACCCAACAGATGTATTATTCTCAGAATCTTCACATGAATTAACTCACAGGGAATCGGGTAATTTGATCTCTGGATCCGGCATAGATCTCCTGTGTGTTGAGACTTCAAGGACAGGAGAGAGGAATCACCATGTAAATCACGCTGTCCTCATTTTACTTTGGCAAGGAGTTTTTGTTTTTTCCCCGAAAGCAATTCCATGGATCTGACTCATCTTCCTTCAGCCAGAAATCACACGTGTCGTGAAGGCGGGTGGAAATTCCTGCCTGTTGGGGGGGGAAAAAAACCTTTAATCCCGGTTCTGAATTACATTTGCCTGCTTGGAAGCAAATTGCACAGTTTTCTCCTGAAGGAACAGATAATACTTCAAGGCACCTGAAATCCAGCAGGTTCTGACAGGTTCGGGAGAACCGGTAGAAGAAATTTTGAGCAGTTCGGAGAACCAGCAAATATCACCTATGGCTGGCCCCAGAGTGGGGTGGGAACAGAGATTTTACAATATCCTTCCCCCAGGAGTGGGGAGGTAATGGGGATTTTGCAGTATCCTTCCCCTGGAGTGGAGTGGGAATGGGGATTTTGCAATATGCTTCCCAGAAGAGTGGGGACGGAATGGGGATTTTGCAATATCCTTTCCACAGGAGTGGAGAGGGAATGGGGATTTTGCAATATCCTTCCCAGAGGAGTGGGGAGGGAATGGAGATTTTGCAGTATCCTTCCCCCAGGAGTGGGGAGGTAATGGGGATTTTGCAGTATCCTTCCCCTGGAGTGGGATGGGAATGGGGATTTTGCAATATCCTTTCCACAGGAGTGGGGAGGGAATGGGGATTTTGCAATATGCTTCCCAGAGGAGTGGGGAGGGAATGGGGATTTTGCAGTATTCTTCCCCTGGAGTGGGATGGGAATGGGGATTTTGCAATATCCTTCTCACAGGAATGGGGAGGGAATGGGGATTTTGCAATATCCTTCTCACAGGAATGGGGAGGGAATGGGGATTTTGCAATATCCTTGCCCCAGGAGTGGGGACGGAATGGAGATTTTGCAGTATCCTTCTCCTGCCACGCCCACCAAGCCACACCACACCATGTCCACCAAGCCACGCCCACAGAACTGGTCGTAAAAAAATGTGGATTTCACCACTGATCCAAGGAATTATCTTTTTGCCATTAATTCAGCAAATACCTATTATCAGCCACAATACTGTGCACCATTCCATCACTTTATTAATATCTGTATAACTAGTTGTTGGTTTGCATTTTAAAAAACAAGTTTTTTTTTTAAAAAGAAACTTGTCCTCCTGTTAACGGCACACGTGCTCTTTATTATCATACTGTATTAGCAACCAAGGATGAGGCAAGAGGATTTTGCTAGCCTGAATTAGACCCCCAGACAAATGGTTGTCCAATCTCTTCTTAAAAACTTCCAGTGTTGGAGCATTCACAACTTCTGGAGGCAAGTTGTTCCACTGGCTAATTGTTTTCACTGTCAGGAAATTTCTCCTTAGTTCTGGGTTGCTTCTCTCCTTGATTACTTTCCGTTTATTGTTTCTTGCGTTGCTTTCAGATGCTTTGGAGAATAGCTTGACTCCCTCTTCTTTGTGGCAGCCCCTGAGATATTGGAAGACTGCTATCATGTCTCCCCTAGTCCTTTTCATTCAACTAGACATACCCAATTCCAGCAACTGTTCTTTATATGTTCTAGCCTCCAGTCCAGTGGTGAAATGTACAATTTGTTACTACTGGTTCTGTGGGCGTGGCTTGGTGGTGGTGGTGGTGGGTAATGTGACTGAGTGGGCATAGCCAACTTTTTTTTTACTTTTAAAAGCATTTTTTTCTACATTAAAAGGCTCTGACGATCCCAAGCTGAGTTGCCTGATCGTCGGAGGCTTTTGTTTTCTTTTAAAAGCAATTTTGTTTTGCTTTTAAAAGAAAAAAAAAAGCCTCCGACGATCAGGCAACTCAGCTGGCATCGTCACAGCCTTTTAAAAGCATTTTTTCTACAACCTCTTTGACCGAAGAGGTTGTAGAAAAAATGCTTTTAAAAGGCTCTGACAATCCCAGCTGAGCCGGGGATCGTCAGAGGCTTTTTTTTTTTTTTACTATTAAAATCACTTTTTCAGCTGAAGAAAAAATGCTTTTAAAAGTAAAAAAAAAAAAAAACCTCTGATAATCGCGCAGCTCAACTGGGCATGTGGGGGGGGGGCAGGGATTTTTGCTACCGGTTCTCCGAACCACCCGCTGCCATCGCTACCGGATCAGGTGATCCGGTCCGAACCGGGAGCATTTTACCCCTGCTCCAGTCCCCTAATGCTCTTTGTTGCTCTTCTCTGCACTCTTTCTAGAGTCTCCACATCTGTTTTATATTGTGGTAACTAAAACTGGATGCAATATTCCAATTGTGGTTGTACCAAGGCATTATAAAGTAGTATTATCACTTCCCGTGATCTTGATTCTATCCCTCTGTTTACGCAGCCTAGAACTGCGTTGGCTTTTTTGGCAGCTACAGGAAATGGCTGGCTCATATTTAAATGATGGTCCATTAGGACTCCAAGATCCCTCGTGCAATTACTACTATTGAGCTGACTGCTTAATTGTTTCACACCTATAGAGAAAAATCTTGCCAGAGAGGGCTCTACTGTCTGCATCTACTATGGACTCTGTGAACTGTTAGGGAGGGAATGTTTATTTTATTTACTTATTAGAATTTGTCAAACAAAAAACGAGAACGAGAATAAGAGAATAAAAATACAAGGACAGGGACGATAGGCACGTTAGTGCACTTATGCACGCCCCCTCTACTGACCACTTAAGTATGAAGTGAGGTCCACGGAAGTCATGTTGTGACGGAAACTGTGAAAATGTGTAGCTGAGACAACTGAATCAGGTAGGGCAGTGATGGCTAACCTTTTTGCCATCGTATGCCAGGAGCGGGGGGAACGGGGGAGGTTCACGCGCGTGTGTGCCCACACCCATAATTCATACCTCTCTAGGAGTCTCTGGAGGCTGGGGACAGCAAAAAAGTAACTTCCTGTCCCACCAGGAGTTGGGAAATGGGCTGTTTCAGGCCTCCGGAGGGCCTCGAGGGGTGGGGAAGGCTGTTTTCGCCCTCCCCAGATGCATAGAGAGGATCTGGAGCCAGGTGAGAAAGAAAAACGGGCCTTCCCCCCCACCCCAGGCCCTCCGGAGGCAGGAAACAGCCTGTTTCCCTACTTCTGGTGGGCCCAGAAGGCCTGAAAATCAGCCCTTCTGATTTGGGCGCCAGAGCTGAGCTGGCGTGGCCACTGATATGGCTACGCGTGCCACCTGTGGCATGTGTGCCATAGGTTCACCATCACAGAGGTAGGGCATTTCAGACTTTGACAACTCTGTTACAGAAATCATATTTTTTTCCAGTCAAGTTTAGAACGATTTACATTTGAGTTTAAAGCGGTTGTTCGTGCGCGTATTATTGCGATTAAAGCAAAAAAAGTCATTTACAGGTAAAACATTACCACGTATAATTTTGTATGCAATACCTAGGTCTGACCGCAAGCGCCGCAGTTCTAAGTTATCCAAACTGAAAATTTCGAGCCTGGTAGCATAGGGAATTCTATTGTGCACAGAAGAGTGCACAACTTTTCTTGTGAAGTACTTCCAAATGCGCTCGATTGTACTGATGTCAGATATATGGTGGGGATTCCAAACTGTTGTGACTCCGACCCCCGAGACCGACTTATCGGAGGGAGAAGGCTCCGAACATGAAGGAGAGGAGTTGGCCAGGCCTCCCTCTCCAGGACCCTCCTCTCTGGCAATGCCTCAGGTGTCTCCCGAAGGAGAAGAGATTGGCCAGGAGCCAGGTATCTCCTCGCAGTCGGACAGAGACGGAGATAAGTCTTGGCTGGATCCACGCCAGCGTCGGAGAGACAAGCGCATGCAGCAGAAAAGGAGGCGTGCCAGAGATTAAGCTGAGTCACTGGACCACACCCCACAGGGGATAAAAGGGGGTGAGGTGGCCATTCAGACTCTGTGACGGACAAAACTAACTACTAGCGAGTCACATTGTATCTTTGAAACAACATTATCTGCCTTGGATTTAATACGGACTGGACTTGACAATTCTTGAACTGTGTGTATCTTGTTTGGGTTTATCTGTCGGAGGAACACCCCCTCCCTCTATGAGTAAAGTTCTTGGCAAGCAGCTACAGGGTTGCTGCCAAGCCTCTTATCGAAAGAATTTGTTGTCTGCCAGTTTTATTTAACCCCTGGCTATCTGTTTGTGTGCGTGTGTGAGACGGGGACAGAACACAAACAGTTGAACAATTGGTCTAGCACAGATTGGTCTAGCACAGTGGTGGGATTCAAATAATTTAACAACTGGTTCTCTGCCCTAATGATTTTTTCCAACAATCAGTTTGCCAAACTGCACAGAAAGTTAACAACCGGTTCTCCCGATGTGGTGCAAACTGGCTGAGTCCCACCACTGGTCAGCAACCTGTGGCTCTGGAGCCGCATGTGGCTCTTTGGGCCCTCTGCTGTGGCTCCCTGTCAGGTGATCCCACCACTGGCTGGCCCCACCCCTCACCCTCCCCTCCCAGTCACTCCTCGCCTGGCCTGAGAAGGTAAGGGCGATGGTGGGGGATGGAGAAGTGGCCAGGGCAGAGACAGAGAGAGGGGGAGGGAGAGAGACATAGAGAGATACAGAGAGAGAGAGGTGGGAGGGGGAGGGAGGAAGGGGAGAGAGAGAAATGTCAAAAGGGTTTTGTGGTTCCCGGTGTTTTTTAACAACTGGTTCTCTGCCTGAATGACCAGCTGGGTAGGCGTGGCTAGGGGTGGGTCATGTGACTAGTGGAAGTGAGTGACATCGAGTTGGCCACGCCCACCCAAGTTTTGTGGCTCCCGGTGTTTTCTTTTCTGTGGGAAACGGGTCCAAATGGCGTTTTGAGTATTTAAGGTTGCAGACCCCTGGTCATTAGCATAAGTTTTATAAGCTCTCGTTAGCAATACAATGTTTCCAGAAAAAAAACAAACTACACAGAATTAAATTTACATCTCTCAATGCTTTTTTAGCAACGCTGTTAAAACAGTGAACTTTGGAGCATAGATCGTTGTCTTCACCTTCTTTCTCTCACACATAATACTCCGACCGAGTTGCCTTTTGCTCCTCTGGAATGAGCTTCCAGGCCCACAAAGCCACTGACTGAAAGTAGCTCTTCAAGATGGCAGACGTGACTTTTGCTGAACTCTGGCTGGAGACCAGTGGTGAAATCCAATTTTTTTTACTACCGGTTCTGTGGGTGTGGCTTGGTGGGCGTGGCAGGGGAAGGATACTGCAAAATCTCCATTCCCTCCCCACTCCAGGGGAAGGGTACTGCAAAATCTCCATTCCCTCCCCACTCCAGGGAAAGCATACTGCAAAATCCCCATTCCCTCCCCACTCCAGGGGGAAGGATCCTGCAAAATCTCCATTCCCACCCCATTCCAGGGGAAGGATATTGCAAAATCTCCATTCCCACCCCACTCTAGGGCCAGCCAAAGTTGGTATTTGCCGGTTCTCCGAACTGCTCAAAATTTCTGCTACTGGTTCTCCAGAACCTGCTGGATTTCACACCTGCTGGAGACTGTATGCAGAAAATTCCCAAATTCAAAGTGTGCATCTTCCCAGGGATATACCATCATTCCTACCTGCATGAGAGTTTGGTCAACTCACAGTTTCTCATGCTCAAAATGTTGCGTTTTTATTCTCCCACCCCCTTCTACTCTCACTGTAACCCAAGGGAGTAGCCTTGATATGTTCTCCAAAGCCTCACGTATAAATGATTTCATGCTTGAAAGAGAAGAACCATAGCGTCTAAAACCTTATTTAAACCTTAGTTTTATGCATTATAGGGGGTGTGGGTTTTTTTGGTTTTTTTTGTGGGGAAGGTTACAACTATAACTGCGGCCACGCGGGGGATTATGGGAGTGACAGGTCGCTCCCATGTGACACCTCTCCTGCGTGAGCTGCACTGGCTTCCGGTGGTCTTCCGGGTGCACTTCAAGGTGTTGGTGACCACCTTTAAAGCGCTCCATGGCTTAGGGCCGGAGTATCTACGAGACCACCTTCTGCCACCAATAGTCACCCACCGGCCAGTTCGCTCTCACAGAGAGGGCCTTCTCAGGGTGCCGTCGGCCAGACAATGTTGGCTGGCGACCCCCGGGGGAGAGCCTTCTCTGTGGCGGCACCTGCCCTCTGGAACAACCTACCCCCAGAAATACGCACGATACCAGACCTCTGGACTTTTCGTCGGGCCCTGAAAACTCATCTATTTCATCTAGCCGGGCTGGCTTGATCCCACCCTTTCAGTTTTAATTTGAAATTGGTTTTAACTGGGTTGTTTTAAATTGAGGGCCGAAACTATTTAATGTCTTTTAAACTGTTTTTTAAATTTTATATGTTATGTTTTATCTCGGCTGTTCACCGCCCTGAGTCCTGTTGGAGAAGGGCGGTATAAAAATCAAAGAAAATAAATAAAAATAAATAAAATAAATATAACTGATATTTGCAAAATGTTAAGAGCAATGGATCGAGCTTGGCTTAACCATTTGTTTTGTAACAGCCCAGGTTAGAACTATCTTTTTGTAACATCATAGACAGATGATCATTTGCTCCAAATTATTCTAAATGTCAAGATTGGTCCTTCATCCAAATTGACAACAAGCTCCTGGTATTTGTTTTCAAGTAAGCCTACTAGCAAGTCTAGCCTGATGCATTACATACTTACTTTCCAATGATCCTTGCTACCTGTAGCATTCATTTGGGATACTCTCAGCTACGTCAATTGAGAATTTCAGCCTGCGAATTATAAAGCCCATTTGGGGGACTGATCATCCTAAAGCAAAAGTTATAAAGGTATAAAACCAAACCTTGTCTCTTGATTAAATACGAGGGACCAAATTTGCTTACTTTGAAGTAAGTCCTCTGGCATTCAACCGGCTTTACTTCCAAAAAGTGAGTTTGTTTATTTGATTTAGGTACTGGTCCAAAATCCCAAGTGATTCTGGATTGGGCAAATGTAACTCTAGTTATATTGCTTTAGTTAGGATTACAGCTTCTTTATATAATTTCAGGGAGTTTAGGGACTATCTATGTTCCTGCCACTGATTTGTAAATTGCAGGAGAGGGGGGGGGCTCTTTAACCTTTAGTCCACTAATAGCAGCCTCTTAAATCCCCCTTTAAGACAGAGCATTTAAAGAATTTCTTCTTCATTAGATAGAAGCAGCAAAAGCAGACTTTGACCTGCATACTATTGTCTATTGTTTTAGTAAAAGGAGTGACTTCTATCTTGTCAGCTGAGGCTTTAAAAAGTGTAAACTCCCCTGGTGCTTATGGAGCCAAACATGGAAACAGAGGTAGAAAAGAAGAAGAAAAAGAAGAAAAAGAAAGGACACAAACACTCACACAAAAGGAAATATATCTGTGAGTATCACCTTGGTTTTTTTTTCATAACAGAGAATACTTCCTTCTTATCTTTACTATATGGGGTTGGTTTGAGAGGGAGTTGCTAAAACGTTGGTCTCAATGTTGGTTAGAATATTAAGATTCACTCTACATTCTTCTCCACTTGATGTGAATTGCTGTAGAAAATCAAATGTGCACATGACAATCCTGATCTTCCTGTTCAAAGGTACTTATCAAGAGGTGGATTGTCGTCTTGAAATGGGTGGTTAATTCACTGAAATCCCTTTCCCAATGTGTCTTAGAGTTTGCTTATGAACAATCCTCAGTAGGGTTTTTATACGAGTCCAATTAGATTTCTGTATATCTCAGAACACTTTTTATTGCGCAGTTCAGAGGAATGGGCAAAATAAACTGACACAACCAAGGCTGCTATCCTGAAGCCACCGTTCTTAAATCGGAGTGACTCAGCAAATGCCATTACTATATAGACATGAATAGGACATACTCATGTTTCCCCAAAAATAAGACTGGGTCTTATGTTAATTTTTGCTCCAAGAGAACGCATTTGGGATTATTTTCTGATTAGGTCTTATTTTCGTGGAAATATGGTATTTAATGAGTTTGGCTGGCTGGCAATCTTAACTGGGGCTTATTTTTGGGATAGGGCTTATATTACCAGTATTCTGAAAAATGATGCTAGGGCTTATTTTCCGGTTGGGTCTTATTTTGGGGGAGAATAGGGTAGATATATATATCTAGCAGGGGTGAAATGTAAAATTTGTTACTATCGGTTCTGTGGGTGTGGCTTGGTGGTGGTGGGGTAATGTGACTGGGTGGGCGTGGCCAACTTTTTTTTTTTTTAACTTTTCAAAGCATTTTTTCTAATGCTTTGAAAAGCCTCTGCCGATCAGACAAGTCAGCTGGGATCGTCAGTGACTTTTCAAAACATTTTTTTTTAACCACCTCTTCGGCCAAGAAATTGCAGAAAAAAATGCTTTGAAAAGCCTCTGACGATCCCAGCTGAGCCACGCAATCATCAGAGGCTTTTTTTTTTACCTTTAAAAGCATTTTTTCATCAGAAGAGGTTGTAGAAAAAATGCTTTTAAAAGTAAAAAAAAAAGCCTCTGATGATCATGCAGCTCAGCTGGGCATGGGGGGGAAGTGCAGGCATTTTTGCTACCGGTTCTCCAAACCACCCACCGCCATCGCTACCGGATCAGGCGATCTGGTCCGAACCAGGAGCATTTCACCCCTGATATCCAGGCTTTAAATGATTTCTGGTTGAGAGTTGCTGTAATTTAAATGCTAAAAATTAGTCAAGGCTAAGTGGTAGCCTAGCCATCATAAAACCAAAGAGTGTTTCAGCTATAGGGAATTACCTGCCTCATTCAGTAGTAAGGTAGACAACTAAGCAACGAGGATGATTAAGGGTCTGGAGCAGTAGTGGGATTCAAATTTTTTTACTACCGGTTCTGTGGGGGTGGCATGGCATGGTGGGCGTGGCAGGGGAAGGTTACTGCAAAATCCCCATTTCCTCCCGATCAGCTGGGACTCGGGAGGCAGAGAATAGATGGGGGTGGGGCCAGTCAGAGGTGGTATTTACCGGTTCTCCGAACTACTCAAAATTTCCGCTACCGGTTTTCCAGAACTTGTCAGAACCTGCTGAATACCAACTCTTGTCTGGAGACTAAAATATACGAAGAAGGGTTGCAGGATTTGGGTTTGGCTAGTCTAGAGAAAAGAAGGACTACGGGTGACATGATAGCAGCATTCCAGTATTTGAGAGGTTGCCACAAAGAGGAGGGGGGTCAACTTATTTTCCAAAGCACCAGAAGGCAGGACAAGAAGCAATGGATGGAAACTCATCAAGGAGAGAAGCAACCTGGAACTAAGGAGAAACTTCCCGACAGTGAGGACAATTAACCAATGGAATGAATTGCCATCAGACATTGTGGATGCTCCATCATTGGAGGTTTTTAAGAAGAGACTAGACAGCCACTTGTCTGAAATGGTATAGGGTCTCCTACTTGAGCAGAAGGTTGGACAAGAAGACCTCCAAGGTTTATTCTGATTGATTGATAACTATCCAAATTCACCTTTCCCCATAAACTACTTCTCGTTTTCCGTTGTTCCTCCTTTCTCTCCTTTTTAATACATGATCTGTTCTTTGCTATGTATATCCACTGAATCTTCTCCATACCTTCTAACCTGGTTAGAATCTATCCACCTTGCCAAGATGCAGTATTTCAAATCCCTCTTTTAACACATTTTAACACATGAAGGAAACACAAGTTGTTTCCTTCCAACCCAGTTATTTATTTATTTATTTATTTATTTATTTATTTATTTATTTATTTATTTATTTATTTATTGGTTCGATTTATATGCCGCCCTTCTCCGGAGACTCAGGGCGGTTTACAATGCGTTAAGCAATAGCCTTCATATATATACCTGCTTAGTAGGGCTTTCGGCCCCCCCATAAGCGGTGTTAATTTTTATACAAAGTCAGCTTATTGCCCCCACAAACCGGGTCCTCATTTTACCTACCTGGGAAGGATGGAAGGCTGAGTCAACCTTGAGCCTGGTGAGATTTGAATTTGCAGTAATTGCAGGCAGCTGGTACTACTTAACAGCACTTTAGTCTGCTGCGCCACCAAGGCTCCTTAACAGTTCTGCCACCTAACAGGAAAAGGTGTTCCATAATCAATCAACTTGCAATGAGTCTTTGAATTAGAATAGAGCTGAAAGGAACCTTGGAGATCTTCTAGTTGAACCCCCTGCTCAAGCAGGAGACCCTATACCCATTATGGTGAACCTATGACACGCGTGCCACAGGTGGCACACAGAGTCATATCTGTGAGCATGCAAGCATTGCCCTAGTTCAGCTCCAGCGAGCCTTTCGGACACACCGGAAGTCAGGAAACAGTCTGTTTCCAGCCTCTGGAGGGCCTCCAGGCGGGTGGGGAAGGTTGTTTTTGCCCTCCCCAAACTCCAAATCTAAGCCTCTGGAGCCTGGGGAGGGCAAAAAAACCCGGGCCTACTGGGCCCACCAATAATGTTTTGTCCCCAACCCCACGCACACACACCAACAGACGTTCAGGAGTTAAAGACCAAACCAGCCGGCAAAATCCTTTTCCTTATGATAACGGAACTTGGCAACAACCTAGTGGCTGCCTGCCAAGAGTTTATTATTTACAAAGAGGAGAGATAACTTCTCCCCACTTCTGATACATCAAAGGAAAGCAGCTCAATAATTACAACCAAGTCCAGAGATAATCCAGTCTTAAAGCAAAAGTCTGGCAATGTAGAATGGCGTGAAAGCTTTCAGCTTTGTTCGTTACAAGGTTTGACTGGCCACCACGCTCCCTTTTATATCCTGTGGGGTGTGGTCCAGTGACTCAGCCTAATCTCGGGCACGCCCTTTCTTCTGTTGCACGCGCTTATTTCTGCGACGCTGGCGTGGGTCCAGCCAAGACTCATTACCCTCATCACTGTCCATCTGAGGCTGCGTGGACGTGCTTGGCCCCGGCCCTATCTCTTGCCCTTCAGCGGACACCGAAGGCATTGCCAGAGAGGAGGGTCCTTGCCAACTCCTCTCCTTCACTCTCGGAGTCCTCTCCTGATGATGACACAGGCTCCGGTAATGGAGCCACAACAGATAACCTTTTTGCCGTCGCGTACCAAAAGTAGGGGGAATGTGGAGAGGTCGCGTGCGCATGCGCACTGGGGCGTGTGGGCACACTCGCGCGCAACCACCCCCATGCTCCCCCCACTTTTGGCACACGACGGCAAAAAGGTTAGCCATCAGTGCCCTATACTATTTCAGACAAGGGGCTGTCCAGTCTCTTCTTAAAAACCTCCAGTGATGAAGCACTCACAACTTCTGAAAGCAATCCATTCCACTGGTTAATTGTTCTCCATTACGATGTTTCTCCTTAATTCCTGGTTGCTACTCTCCTTGATTAGTTTCCATCCATTGTTTCTTGCCTTGCCTTCAGGTGCTTTGGAAAATAGGTTGACTCCCTCTTCTTTGTGGCAGCCTCTCAAATAATATGTCACCCCTAGTCCTTCTTTCATCTCGGCTGGCCATACGCAATTCCTGCAACTGTTCTTCATAGCCTCCAGGATTTTAATCATCCTCGTTGCTCTTCTTTGCACTTTTAACATCCTTGAGTCTTGGTAGTGGTGTCATCTGCATCAAGAGAAGGAGTCCGCTTCGGACTTGGTGATGCAGTTTCAGCTTCTCGTCCCTTTGAAGCATCAGGCACCACACTTTTCGCTGGAGACCTGATTACTTCTAGATGATGTGGCAACTTCTCCAAGGTTGCTTTCAGCCCTGTTACTCTAAGATTCCAACTTCTATCGTGACGCTGGTGTTTTACACCAAAAGGAAACCAAAGTAAGCATTTGCTTTGTCCTACATTTTTTTTTTTTTGATCTCAAATGTTCTCATTGCGTTGCCGCATGATTTCACTTCCATCATTCTCTTGTCGTAACGGATTAGCGCAATGTCTATGCATGTTTTCATAGTAAGGATTCTTCTACCATATTTTCCTCTTACTTTAGCAGCATAAATATGCCTTACTTTTTCAAAGGGTGTTTCTGTGGGAAACCACCCCCCTCTTCCTTACCCATAAAAAACCTGGTTTTCCCCTTCTCATAATTGTTTCATGTACATTACTTCAATGATATCTTCAAATAGGAATGTTATCCTATATCCAGGAGCGTCTATTTGCATCCCCATATTTGTCACAGTGCAAATCGTCTATAGCTGTTGTGGTCCATCGGTGGCCTGCGCAGCTGGCAGCAAAGTCAGACAGTGAGGAGGCTGGGGAGGAACATGGGCCAGTCCTGGAGTCTGGGGAAGGCTCGGACGAGGGCTTTGCATCGGAGGCAGAGATGGGGCCAGGGCCATCTGGTAGTTACAGTACGTGCTGCCTCCAGAATCTGACATCAGCAAGACAGAAGAACAGTGTGAGCCTGTTCCCAGTGTGCGCATGCGCAGAGTTACCAGAAGGCAAGAACAATTTAGAAAAAAGTAAGGCTTGGAGTTGATTGGCTCCTCCCATAAGACATAAAAGAGGAGCAAATGGATGTGAGCCTTTGCAGGAAGCAATTAATTCATATAGTTGGTTCAAGCTCTGAGAAGTCCTGTAGTGAAAAACAATTGCATAGTCTTTTAGTCAATCCAAGTCTTTAGCCTTTCAAATCAGTCCAGCGTTACAGAAATCTTTTTACCATACAAAACAGCAGTAGGTAATAAACAGCAATTCAACGCTGGTAACAAATCACGATGGTAGCAAATCCATCCACGATGAGAGCTCCTTTACATAATGGTAACAGTTCCAACAGTTCTAACCAATTCTGACCAACAATGACTATAGCTCGGCTCCCTTCTTATATACAGTTAACACTAGTAATTATCCGCTTAAGATAAGTGAAGTCAGCAGTGCAATGACTCAACAGTACAATTAGGATAATTGCAGTCAGCAGTCAGTTACAATGACTCATCAGTACAATTACTCAGCATTACATCTTAAAGTTACAGAATACATTTAAAATTATAGAACACATATATTGCCTGGACAACCTGTTAGGCTTACACCATATCCTAACAACCCAGATTGTTGGGGGAAAATCTGAAAACCGCTTAGAGAGGGCTGTAAAGCACTGTGAAGCAGTATATAAGTCTAAATGCTATTGCTATCTCCATTGAGTTATATACAAATATTTGCATTTGACGGCATCGTGGTCTCGGCACACTCAGGAGAGCATCAAGTTTCAAATTTTCTCCTAGGGTTCCTACTTGTGCAATCTCTCTCTCTCCACTCTCTCCAAATATAGAGGCCTTTACCTATCGCTAGCTCTTCAGGCGGCTGGTTCAAACATCCACCAATATTCAACCTGATAAGTCTTCTCGCTGCGGTGACCTCAGCTGTTTAGCTTGATTTTCAAGATTCCTTTTTCAACCTGCTGGCTTCATGGGTCGAGCATATTGTTTGCATTTGACTGTCAGATTTTTGAGAATATATTAGTTTGCATCTACAGACCTATTCATCGGTACATGTTCATAACCATTGGCAGTTGGGCGGCCAATATATTTAGTAAAATTATAAATTAATCCCACGTCCACGACGAAGGTCTTATTCAGTGTTCAAGATCAGAGTTTTGTATCTTTGGCTGTTCCAACTGTACCCCACCATGATAACCTTAAGGGCTCTGTCACTCAGACACACACACACACAAGCATATATACCAGGGTGGGTTCTACTTACCTTTACTACTGGTTTGCAAAGGGATCACACACGCAGATCGCCTATGACAACATCCGGGGCAGTGGGCGGAGCCTCCTGCAGGTTTTACTACCGGTTCTTGCGAACTGTCCGAACCGGGGGCAATCCACCGATATATACCGTATTGTTCAGAGTATAAAATGCACTTCCCCCCCACCCAAAAGTGGGTGAAAATTTCGGTGTGTCTTATATAATGTTGCGGTGGGGAGGAGGGGGGTTAGTGTGGCGCCGACCAGCTGTTCTAGAATGGGTCACAGCGATGGTGGCAAATGGGCAGTGGCAAATGGGTGGTGGCAAACAGGCCGCAGTAAACGGGTCTCGCCGGTGGCAAACGGGCTGCGGTGACAGGCTGTGGCAGCAGCGAACGGGCCAGGACAAATGGGCTGCGGTGAAAGCGAATGGGCTGTGACGGCAGCGAATGGGTGGTGGTGAACAGGCTGTGGCAAATGGGCCAGATGAATACCGGATGGATGCTGGGAGGCAGATTTTTTTCGTTTTCCTCCCCAAAAAAGATTGCGTCTTACAGTCCGGAGCGTCTTATACTCCGAAAAATATGATATGTATGTAGGCTTTTCAGTTGGTGTTTACCGATTATGCCATCGTTTGTGCAATGTCCTTTCTATGGCTCTTGCCAAGAGTTAATTTTGTAGGTTGTTGTCAATGCATTTCCCCAGAATTAAACAGGAAGGTTGGCATCTGATGCTTCTTTACCACAAATACTAGAAATACCAACTTTTTCTATGATCCTTTGGCCTGCGCTGGAGTATACAGCTAGCCCTCGATGTACCACAATTTGTTTAGTGACCAAAGTCACCAGTAAAAAGTGACTTATGACCGTTTTTCACACTTACTACCATTGCAGCATCCCCGTGATCATGTGATCAAAATTCAGATACTTGGCAACTATTGTTGTGTCCCGGAGGGTCACGTGATCCCCTTTTGCGACCTTTTGTTGACCAAGCAAAGTCAACGGGGAAGCCAGAGTCACTTAACAACCAGCTTACTAACTTAACAACTGCAGGGATTCACTTAACAACCCCGGCATGACATGTCGTAAAATGGAACAAACCTTACTTAACTGTCTCGCTTAGCAATGGAAATTTTTGGCTCAATTGTCATTATTCGAGGACTGCCTGTATGGCCTTGAGGCCCGGTGTTCATGGCCTGGTTCGTTCAAACACTCCTGTTTCTTTGGTCCTTTCTTCTTCACCATTAGCTCACAGAGCTCTAGAATCACACCCAAATGTATTTTCTGCTATGCCATCTCATCTTTGATTACCCATTTTCCTATTTAGAAATGGATTATGCAGTCCATTCTGGTATATATCTGCTTTCGTTATCACTACTACTTCCCAGCAGGCAGGGATCATTATCCTTATTGTACTATACAAATTGTTGTGCATCGGCTCCAAGAGACAGACTGACAGGCTCCGGCGGGTTTGTTGTGATCCGCCAGCAGCCTGGAAACCTGGCAGAGGAGTCAGACAGTGAGGAGGCTGGGGAGGACAATGGGCCAGTCCTGGAGTCAGGGGAAGGCCCGGATGAGGGCTCTGCATTGGAGGCAGAGATGGGGCCAGGGCCATCTGGGAGCGATGCACGGACTCCAGAGCCTCCAAAGGCAAACAGCAGAGAGGCAGAGGAACAGGAGGAGCCTGTTCCTAGTGCATGCATTTGAAGAGTTGCCAGAAGGCAAGAGCAGCAGAAGAAAAAAGGACAACTCGGGAGTAAGGCCAGGAGATGATTGGCCACTCCCATAAGGCTTAAAAGAGCAGCAACGAGCGGTTGGGTTCTTTGTAGAAAAGCAACGTTGATTCCAGTGCTTCTTGTCAGATTCTCTTGAACTTTGTGGGGGTTTTGCCAAGAAAAGCCTTTGGCAGGTTGCCAAAGACATCAAAGGTTAGGGATAAGGCCGACGGACTGGTTATTAAGAATTTTGTTTTGGACTAAGCTGAGAATGAATTAATTCTCAGGTGTTTTAATAAACTAAGTTTGTTGAGGACTGAATTGTGTTTGGTAATCACTACTTGAGCCTCAGTCACAACAGGGTTTAGAAAACAGGTATCCCATGGGTTACAATGGTCCTTGGGATTGGAGTTTCTTGTTGCTGTGGGATACGGTCATGAAGCACAACGTCACACAACCGTATCACTTGGTGACGTAAACCTCAGTCCCGATCAATATTTAGCAGGGAAGGTTATAAGGCAGGGGTGACAAACTTGATTTCACTGAGGGCCGCATCAGGGTTGTGTTTGACCTCAGAGGTGGGTAGATGGGGTGGGCGTGGCCAGGGTGGGCGTGGCCAGCTCAGCATCATGCGTATAAGGAGTGCCTGTGGCCTGAGTGCTCTACCAGCGAAAACAGGCTCCCAAGTTCCATTTCCGGCTGTGACAGCCTCCTGCAATACCTGCTAGTGAAAATGGAGGTCAGTGGGCCTGTATGCAGTCCTCCCGAACACTGTTTTTGCTGGCAGAAGCACCATGGGCTGTTCCTTTGTTGTTTCCAGGGTGGCCCTGTGGGCTAGATCTAAGCACCCTGCAGGCTGGATCCGGCCCCCGGGCTTGGAGTTTGACACCCCTGTTGTAAGGGCAATCATGTGACCAGAGAGCATTGCAACTGTGGTTAGTGTGAGCCATCTGCCAAGCACCCCCGAACTGTAATTGTGGGGACGACTGAGATGGGGTGCAAGTTCACGTCTTTTCAGGGCCATCGTAACTCAATGATTGCTGAACGACTGGTTGCATCCCGAGGGTTATCTTTTAGTGACACACTGCTTTATCTTCCCCTTGGGGCAGTGGGTGTGTTTCAGCAATATGATATACAAGGATATTTCCAACTCTACAACTGGGTTGAGGTTTGTAAGCTCCTTTGTTTCAGGCCCCAAACCAAGAATGATACACAACAATTCTTCCAAGCGGAGTTCTGTATTATTTTGCAGCTACAGACAAAATTTTGCCAGGCTGAGAACTCTGCTATCTGCCTTGCCATACATTCTGTAAACTATTAGGTAGGGGCTGCCTTCCCCCTCTTTCTCTCACATAATATCTGGGCTGAGTTGCCCCTCTCCCCTGGGGGTTCCACCTGGCTACATTCCATTACTCT
>NC_142068.1:92595000-92687500 GCF_059756535.1 Pantherophis guttatus | reverse complement strand
ATGCGCACAGCCTCCAAAACGTGGCTAAATAGGATGACTTTACATCCAGGTGGGTGGGCGGAGCCTACAGCAGTCGGCGCTACCAGTTCAAACAGAACCGGCAGAATTCCATCACTGCTTACAACCCTATGTTCTATGGACCCTGGCAAACTCATGAAATTAGTTTGGGTGAATACACCTGTGTGAGATCCTCATTTATTGTTGTGGTTCTACAAGTCTTTTTTTGGCCTTGTCCATTAATGGGACACTGAGTGATCTGCAACCACCATCACCCCGTCCCTGAACATGTTGTAACCCAGGCCCAAGTAGGTAGTATTAGACTCAAACAAATAGACTTTATTAGAACAGCTGAGAATTAACTCATTCTCAGCGTAATCCAAACTAAATTAAAACAAATTCTTCTTAACACAAATTCTTCAGTCTAATCACCAACCTTGGTATAATTAGGCAAACTGCCAAAGGCTTCTCTTGGCAAAAGTTCAGAAGCAGAAGACGCCGACCAGATATAAGTGCAGCAAGACAAGAACAAGTCTATCAACGTTGTTTTCCGACAAAAAGCCCAAGAGCCATTGATGGTCTTTTAAGCCTTATGGGAGGGGCCAATCATCTCCTGGCCTTACTCCCAAGTCATCCTTTTTGCTTTAGCTGCTCTTGCCTTCTGGCAACTCTTCTCATACGTGCACTAAGAACAGGCTCCTCCTGTTCCTCTGCTTCTCTACTGTCAGACTCTGGAGGCTCTGGAGTCCGCACCTCACTCCCCAATGGCCCTGGCCCCATCTCTCCCTCCGACGCAGAGCCCTCATCCGGGCCTTCCCCAGCCTCCAGAACTGGCCCATGTTCTTCTTCAGCCTCACTGCTGTCCAACTCCACTGCCAGCTCCGCAGGCTGCTGGCGGACCACAATAGAATAGAGCACAATTTTGTAATTATTATTTTTTGTATTGGGGGTCACAACCAGGTTTGTGCAACATATTCTCAGCCATACTCCTAAACTCTTAAGGCCAGGTCTATTAATGGCCAAAATGTGTTGGTGAAAGAACATCATGGGTGTTTTAAATTTCAATTTATGACAGTCATTCTCCATCTTCAAATCTCCCACTCCTGAAAAACAATATGAAAAGAGGCCAAAGGGATCCATTCTGGGTGGATGTAATGGAACGCTGAGGAGCCCGATTTGAACTTGTGATCTCCACGCTGTCTCGTAGTCATTTCCATCTCAACATCTCCCAGCATCAGACTGGACAAGAAGCAATGGATGGAAATTTGTGAAGGACAGAACTAGCCTAGAATTTCCTGTGCAAATTTCCTGTGAGTGAGAACAATTAATCAGTGAAACATCTTGCCTCCAGAAGTTATGACTACTCCATCACTGGAGGCTCTTAAGTAACAAAGTTGATTAGGGGACTGGAGGCTAAAACATGAAGAACGGTTGCAGGGACTGGGTATGTCTAGTTTAATGAAAAAAAGGACTAGGGGAGACATGAGAGCAGTCTTCCAATATCTCATATCGTCATCATATCGTCACCGCTACCGGCTCGGCGGAACTGGGTGGAACCAGGAAGAACCCACCACTGGCCTACACAACTTCCTGAGTCACTTCATAAACCATTTTTTAACTTTCTTGATGTTTTCAACATCTGATGATTGAAACCAAACCAGAAACTGAGAGGCTGAGCTTTATCTTCTCTCTTCTGAAGTCTGGTCAAGCTCACAAGTCTTTTAAGGACAGTGTAAGGTTCCCTTTGCTCCCCTCTCCATAAGCAAAACAAAACACACACACACACACACACACACACAGAGAGAGAGAGAGAGAGAGAGAGAGAGAGAGAGAGAGAGAACTACCAAGCTTTTGATTCTTGGGAACCGCAAGGAGCATTTCTGGCAGCCTTGCTTCAGCGGGAGTCTCTCAGACCCCTTTGGACAATGCTGGCCCAAATAAATTGAGCTGCTGAGGGGGGGAAAAAAGATATATTGTAAACCCAATCAAGCTTAATTGCCTAAAAGGGTTCGTTTTGTGTGTTTAGCTCCTCCTTGTACAAGAATGCTCCACGGAGACCTTGCCAGAAGTCAAAACCTCCTTCATCCTTTGATTTCCTTAAACCTTTGTGTATTTACGCTTAATAACCTACATTACTGACATTAAAATTCTACTCGCTTCAAGTGACAAATAATCCATTCCGGCTTCCTCTTTTCTTTGATAACTGACCTTTAATATAGATCCAAGCTTAAAGTCTCCAAACAGTCATTTGCACATTGTCCCAGTAACATTCATCACTATTTTCAGATAATTGCCTGGAGACATCAGTCAAAAGTTGGATCCCCGTATGAAAGAAAAGCAGAGATTCAGAGGGAAAGATTAGAGCTTGAGCAATTCTAAGTGAATTTTAAGGAAGGGCGAGCATTCCCTGGGTGCTTCGCAGAGGTCAGGATTAGAGCAAAGTACAATAAAGTCTTTTTTTTTTTTTTTGAGTCAAGTAGAACTCGTGCTGATTTAATGGGCTGTTTTTTTTTCCTGGCAAAATGATGGACAGGCCCAGTGGTGAGTTTCAAATTTTTTTACTACCGGTTCTATGCCTGTGGCTTGGTGGGTGTGGCATGGCCTGGTGGGTGTAGCTTGGTTGGCATGGCAGGGGAAAGATACTGCAAAATCTCCATTCCTTTCCCACTCCAGGGGAAGGATATTGTAAAATCTCCATTCCCTCCCCACTCCAGGGGAAGGATACTGCAAAATCTCCATTCCCTCCCCACTCCAGGGGAAGGATACTGCAAAATCTCCATTCCCTCCCCATTCCAGGGGAAGGTTACTGCAAAATCTCCATTCCCTCCGCACTTCAGGGGAAGGATACTGTAAAATCTCCATTTCCACCCACTCCAGGGGAAGGATACTGCAAAATCTCCATTCCCATCCCACTCCAGGGGAATAATACTGCAAAATATCCATTCCCTCCTCACTCCAGGGGAAGGTTACTGCAAAGTCCCCATTTCCTCCCAATCAGCTGGGACTTGGGAGGCAGAGAATAGATGGGGGTGGAGCCAGTCAGAGATGGTATTTACCGGTTCTCCGAACAACTCAAAATTTCTGCTACCGGTTCTCAGAACTGGTCAGAACCTGCTGAAACCCACCTCTGGGCAGGCCCAAAGTAACAAAAAGAGTGGCACTGTTATCAGCTTCTCCTTCCTGGACATGAGTAGATATCACACTGCTGCCCCAGAGGTTGGCTTTACATACTATAGCAACCGGTTCGCCCAGCCCCGGATATGTGAGAATGCGCCATCCGTGCATGCATGTATCACAAAAATGTGGCAATTCGCTTGTGCGCCGAATGCACATGCGTGCGACATCAAACAGCACAGCAATTTGCTCGCTCGCTCGCACCATCCATACATGCATGTGGCATTAAAAACAGTGATATAGGATGGGATTGCACCCGGGCGGCTGGGCGGGCTCATGCACGTCACGCAAACTACCGGTTCACCCAAACCAGTCCGAACTGGCTGAATACCACCTCCATGCTGCTCCCAAAAGCAGAGCTTTATATCATAAGAGCCCAGTGCTTTCATCAAAGTGATCTGTTTCACCCGCCTGGATATGAGGGGCATAACAAGGAAGTGCTTCCATTGCTTCTTCTAGATATTCTATAAAATCCCCAGTCCTGCTCAAAGATCTGGCGGACTCTTGCCCAAGAACTGAACGGGTCCCACCATGCTTAGCTTCCAAGCCCAGATGCAATCAGCCACCAAATTTGACACTATTTTAAAAGTTGGAAATCAGTAACTATGTAGAGTGGTTGAGACTTTGAGGGGTCCTTGGTGCTCTCTGAGCTTGCTTGTTGTTGTTTTTTTTGCAGAGATTTCATTTCCCTAACTAGGTAATGTCTAGATCAGTGGTAGCGAACCTTTTACTCACTGAGTGCTGAAGAGGTACGTGCTTCTGCGCACTAACGTGCAGCTTATCCCCCGTGTACTGTGCGTGCAACCGCACCATCTCTGCATGCGCATGGCTTTTGCACGCACCACCCGTGCACTGTGTGTGCAACTACACCATCTGCACATGTGCATGACTTTTGCGCGGCTCCCCTGTGCACTGCGTGTACAATCGCACCATCTGTGTATGTATGTGGTTTTTGCACATGCAATGCATGCAAAACATGTGTGCATGCGCAGGAGAGCTCCAAAGACCAGCTGGGTCCCCTGAATTGTGCACGCATTCGCACTGGAGGCCCGAACACCAGTTGCGGGGCACACGCATGCACAGCTGCAGTTGAGTTGGGAGACAACTCGCATGCCCAGAAAGATGGTTCTGTGTGCCACCTCGGGCACGCGTGCCATAGGTTCACCATCACGGGTCTAGACTAACACTGCTGATGTTACCTAGTTAAGGTAATCAAATGTCTGCACAAAAACAAGCAAGCTCAGAGAGCACCAAGGACTCCGCATTTCAACTATGAGCTACAAATATTCTCCATTATTAGTTGAAACGTTGTTGATGGTTCCCAGCCTGGATTTTGAGGTCAAAATAATACGATCCTTCCTTCTCAATCACATCAATGGTTTGCATGTTCATCTTTATTATCAGTCCTGTACAGTGCTTATTTTCCATCTATGGTTTGAGCCGAGGTGGCGCAGTGGTTAGGGTGCAGTACTGCAGCTACTTCAGCTGACTGGTAGTTCAGCAGATCAGCGGATCAAATCTCACCGGCTCAAGGTTGACTCAGCCTTCCATCCTTCCGAGGTGGGTAAAATGAGGACCCAGATTGTTGGGAGCAATATGCTATTTAGTATACTGTCTTTGGTGTAAACTGCCCAGAGTCCTCAGAGAGTGGGCGGCATAGAAATATGACTAATAAAATAAATAAATAAATGGTTGCTGTGGGACTATACCTCTTCCCCAAATAATGACCTCATTTTTTTCCCTGATGCTACAAGGATATATAGGTAGCTAAATGATCTTGCAATATTGACATAAGGGTCAATGTGATTGACAAGTCACATCCAGTTAATACTGGTGTACACCTGTAGTTTTGTATATAATTATGTGGATGGTGTGTATATGTTTACTTCCCTTTTGTCGTGTTCTCATCATATGCTTAATAAATAAATGTGATTGACAGCAAACAAAATATCTACTAGCCTTCTCCAACCTGCTTCCTTCCAGATCTGTTGGCTAAAGGACTATGAAAGCTGTATAACCCAACATCTAGAAAGCATGTGTTTGGGGAAAGCTGGTGCAAATCTTGGGATCGAGAATCATTCTTAGATCCACTTTTTTCAATAGAACTCTATTGAAAAACTGTGGAAATTCAGAATTGTTATACAGGTGGTGTGAAACCCTGGGGTTAGACAAAGACAATCAAAACCTAGTTCAGACAAAAGTAGGGCTCTGGTGCAGAGGTGGTATTCAGCCAGTTCAGACCAGTTCGCCCAAATCAGTAGCGGAAATCACAGAAACATTTAGATGCGTAAGTGTTGTGGTTCACCAGCAGCCTGCAGAGCTGGCAGTGGAGTTGGACAGCGATGAGGCTGAGGAAGAACATGGGCCAGTCGTGGAGGCTGGGGTAGACCAGGATGAGGGCTCTGCATCGGAGGCAGAGATGGGGCCAGGGCCATCTGGGAGTGATGTGCGGACTCCGGAGCCTCCAGAGGCTGACAGTAGAGAGGCAGAGGAACAGGAGGAGCCTGTTCCTAGTGCACATATGAGAAGAGCTGCCAGAAGGCAAGAGCAGCTAAAGCAAAGAGAACGACTCGGGAGTAGGGCCAAGAGATGATTGGCCCCTCCCATAAGGCTTAAAAGACCAGCAACAGCTCTTGGGCTCTTTGTCGGACAACAACATTGATAGTCTTGCTGCACGTATCTCTTGTCGGCATCTTCTGCTTTTGAATTTTTGCCAAGAGAAGCCTTTGGCAGTTTGCCTAATTATACCAAGGTTGGTGATTAGACTGAAGAATTTGTGTTATGAGGATTTTGTTTTAATTTAGTTTGGACTACGCTGAGAATGAGTTAATTCTCAGCTGTTCTAATAAAGTCTGTTTGTTTTGGAACTGTTTGCCTCAATTACTACCTACTTGGGCCTGGGTCACAACAGTAACACTGAAAAATGGTTTTGAGTGCTTCATAAAATGTGCTTACCATAAAAAATCTAGAACGAGCGTCAGTAGGTTTTAAGAAAATTCGCCTTTAAATCCTTGTCTTGCCATGGAGCTGGCCCCTAGAACCGGGCAAATCATGTCTCAGTCCAGCCTAGATTAAAAGGATTTTACGGAGAAAGCATTGTTTTAATTTGCCAAAGAGCTTTCTTTGCAACTGATCAGCAAGAAATTGACTTCTGCTGAGCTCTACTGTGTTTCAAGAAAACATTTCTGTCCATGCCTTCTGAAATTTGAATGCCGTTTGATTAGGCGAAGATTTGTTGCCACCACAGCTTATGGCAATCTGTAAAGGGAGACACATTTTTGCCCTACTTTATGATGCTAAAATTCTATTTACAGTAATCGATGGGAAATAATGATTAAAACAAATACCAGTAACCGATCAATTGCTGGCATTCCAACCCACTCAATAGATTATTTTATGCCGAATCTGCTAATTGCAGGGTGTTACTCAGGCAGTGCGCGGATAATGTGGTACAATAATGTAGGGTTCTTTAAACAAACATGTTTAGCATTATGGATTCGCCATTAAACTGGATATTTTCTTGGGAACTGAAATACTTTCTTTTCAAGCATATAAAAAATGCTCCTTTCACATTACTGCCTACAATAAGGGGAAATTGTTTGGACAAGGCCACTTCCTTCCCCAGGAAAATGGAAGAAGTGTCTTCCTCCAGGGTCTCCTCCACAAAGTACCCGTGTTTCCCCGAAAATATGACCTACTCAGAAAGTAAATCCTAGCTTGATTTTTATATGTGTGCCTAATATAAGCCCTACTCCCCCCGCAAATAAACCCTAATTAAGACTGCCCACTCCAGGGTGCACAGGTAAAAATTAAGCTAGGTTGAAGATGGGGGTGGTGGAGCTGCCCTACTACTTACCTTTGGATAGTTGCAGCCAGGCCTTGCACACCTCGTCCCATTTTTTCTGCAGCCAGCAAGGCTTTTCAATCGTATTTTTATTTGTTAATAAAAGTTTTTTATTTTATAGACAAACAAACATACAATGCATAATCAATCATTCAGTGTATCATCTGAGTACATCTTTTGTGTCTTCTTCCTACTCCTCCACTATTTATCATATCTTCATTTATTATAACATTTCTCCCACATTTTTGCTTTTCTATTAATACATTTATCTATCTTCTTTCTCTTCTTTCTTCACTCATTTCATTACAACTGTCAACTTGCAAAGCTTTCAAGTTGCCATGAGCAGGAGGGAGGGAGAACTGATAGAGCTGATTGATTTCCCTAACTGAAGTGCATTCCATACATTCTTCCTGACCGCAATCAGAAGGAGGGTGTTGGATTTCACAGCCAGCCAAAGTGGTTAATTGGAGAATGTGATTTATGACATGGCCAGAGAGGAGGGGAGAGACAGGGTCATAGGGGAACGTAAATCTACATGGGATTAGTTCTAACTGCATCCGAATATTGCCGAAATGGTGCTCCTAATAAATGACTGTATTTCTTTTGAAGTTCAGCTCATGGCTCATGAATTAATTAGGGCATCTTTCGGAAACTTCACAACATTATCCTATTAATACCGTGTTTTCCCAAAAATAAGACCCTGTCTTATATTTTTTGAACCCTAAAATAAGTGCTTGGCCTTATTTTCAGGGAGGTCTTATTATTTTGGGGTGTATGGAGTAAGATGGGGCCCTTCTTGCCATTTTACCTGATTTTCAGCTCTGTGTTTAAATATCTTTTGGGAGAGCTTATATTTGGGGGAGGGTTATTTTAGCGCATGCGCTCAAAAGTCCAACAGGGCTTATTATCAGGGGATGTTTTATTTTAGGGGAAACAGGGTATATCTCTTCTCTAACCAATGATAAAATTGTCCCCATACCTTAAAATATTCCAATTCCTTTCTTTCTTTAATTATCAAAGTCAATCTATTCATTTCTGCACAATCCAATATTTTCTTAATTACTTCTCGCTCAGTAAGGATTTTCTCTGCTTTCCATCCTTGTGCAAATACTATACTAGCTGCAGTTATAACATGTATAATTAAATACGTATTTTCTTTACTAAATGCCTTTACACTGGCTTTGCCGGCCCATTTCTTCTACAGCCAGCAAGGCTTTCCTGAAGGACTCTCCAGCTAATAACAGAACCAGAACTTTGTTATCGACTACAGAGGCCTTCAGAAAGGCCTTGCTGGCTGCAGAAGAAATGGGCCAAGGTGTGGGAGGCCTAGCTGCAACTATCTGAAGCTGAATAAGTTCCTGAAGGCCTTTGACAGTGAAAAGGAGGCCAGCGGCGACACGCGCAAGCGAGGTGAGTGAGTAGATGACATCTCCCCCCGAAAATAAGACCTGGTGCCTTTTTTGGTGGCTATATATTTATTTATTTATTTATTTATTTATCATATTTATATGCTGCCCTTCTCCCATAGGACTCAGGGCGGTTCACAAGATAAAACAACACGACAATAAAATGATACTAAAATAATCCAATTTAAAATCCCCAAGCAATTAAAACTCCTGGCAGATCAGGAAATTTGCTGAGAAAAAGCCATGTCTTCAGGTCGCCGCAGAAAGTGCGGAGGTCGGGGGTCGTCCGGAGCCCAGTGGGTAACTTATTCCAGAGGGTCGGTGCGATCACAGAGAATGCCCTCATCCTGGGTGCCACCAGCCGACATTGTCTGGCCAATGGCACCCAGAGGAGGGCAATCCTATGTGAGCGCACTGGGCGGTGGGAGGCTGGTAGAAGGTGGTCCTGCAAGTACCCCGGGCCCATGCTATGAAGGGCTTTATAGGTAAGCACCAGCACCTTGAAGCAGATCCGAAGGACCACCGGCAACCAGTGCAGCTCGCGCAGGAGTGGTGTTACACGGGAGTAACGGGAAGCTCCCGTAATAACCTGCGTGGCCGCATTCTGGACCAGCTGGAGCCTCCGGGTGCACCCCAAGGGCAGCCCTATGTAGAGGGGGTTGGAGTAATTCAACCAAGAGATAATGAGAGCATGAGTGACTGTATGGAGGGCATCCCTGTCTAGGAAAGGGTGCAACTGGCGCACCAGGCGAACCTATGCAAAGGCCCCCCTTGTCACGGCCGTCAGATGGTCCACCAAGGAGGACGCCAAGATTGCGAACCCTTTCAGAGGGAGTAAGTAACTCCCCTCCCATCCGAAGTGATGGGGACACTAGATCATGAGAAGCCGGCATCCACAGCCACTCAGTCTTGGAGGGGTTGACTCTGAGCCGGTTCCTACCCATCCAGACCCGCACCGCCTCCAGTATATATATTTGTTTTCTTTCCTTTTCGTAGGCTTTATGTGTATTTCTCTTTAGCCAGGTTCTTCCTACGTAAACCAAGATTTTTATGCAGTCCTAGTTCAGTGAAATCACAATCCATTAGTTTCTAGGCCTTTTTTTTCTGGCAGCCAGCAAACAATCTGCTGCCCGGGGTCTTATTTTCAAGGAAACACGTGTAACAGTTATATAAACTGCTTAATTTTCTAACCCACTCTTAAAGCCTTGCTTTCTAAAAGCAATGAAATGTTAGGAGGGCCCCTGCCATTACAAAGAGTAGATCTCACAAAGTGTTATTCAGCAACCGGTTCCCTTGATCTTATTCGTCTTGAGTGCTGCTGTTTCTCTGGTCGTCTTGGAGATGCCTGAAGAATTCTTTGTAGACCTTGGACAACCCCACCAGATTTGGCCATGGGCCCTTGCATCCAGTAAGGACATCTTCAGGAAGGATCCTCGATGGGCCCAGATGATGGGTACAGTTGAAACGTCTTTTTACCCAACTCATGTCACCTGTTTTATTTTTGCCAGCAGACGAAGTGGAAACAAAAAAAGGGAAAAAAGAAAGTAATCTGCACAAATGTGCCCAGAAATCTACCTTAAACCTTCAAGCTTGGACCTTATTATGAATCCCCTGACAGTCTTGATAATCTAGATAACCTCGCTTCAGAACCTAGAGAAGGCCAATGTTCTAAACCAGGGGTCTCCAACCTTGGCAACTTTAAGACTTGTGGACTTCAACTCCCAGAGTTCCTCAGCCAGCAACGCATATATGAAACACCTTGTTGGTTGGCAGCAAATCAAAATTAAAATGAAATGATTGTCCAGCATTGGCTGCTGAAAAGAGACTAAGATTTTATTGTAGTAGCATAAAAACACTGGAATTTTGAGCCTGGGAAAAGCCACATAAAAAATTGTTTCTGCTTAAGGGATATTTTTCCCCAAGTGGCTAAGAGAGCATCCCTACACACGGAGTAGAGAACCCCGAAATAGGTTTAAACCGATAATTAAACAGGACTAGCCAAACCCTTGTTTTTACTCTGCTTAGCCCTGCTTCTCAACCTAAAAGCGGTGTTTGCGATATAGATGAAAGAATCAAATAGGGAAACTGAGGGATTTGAATCGAACAGATTCCAGTGGACTAAATTTGGAATCAGGTTTGAAATTCAAATTTTTCTGTGGGCGTGGCTTGGTGGGTGTGGCAGGGGAAGGATACTGCAAAACCCCCATTCCCTCCCCACTCCTGGGGGAAGGATATTGCAAAATCTCCATTCCCATCCCACTCTGGGGCCAGCCAGAGGTGGTATTTGCCAGTTCTCCAAACTACTCAAAATTTCTGCTACCGGTTCGCCAGAACCTGTCAGAACCTGCTGGATTTCACCCCTGGTTGGAATATGGGCCAATAGCAGTTCCAAATGATATTGTGCTAAGCCTTTCCCTGAGAAAGTCCAGTGGCTACAGAGAGATACCGATTGCTTTAATGTCTATGGAGATTCTCAGTCATCCAGGTCATGGTTTACCCGAGACCGCCTTCTGCCACCGAGAGCCTCCCACCGGCCAGTACGCTTCTACAGAGAGGGGCTCCTCAGGGTGCCGTCGGTCAAACAATGTTGACTGGCGGCCACCAGGGGGAGAGCTTTCGCTGTGGGAGCACCTGCCCTCTGGAACGAGCTCCCCCCGGAGATACGGAGGATTCCGGATTTACGTACTTTCTGCCGGGCCCTCAAGACCTTTTTATTTCAACAAGCTTAGCTGGCCTAACTTCTCCAATTGCTTAATTTTAATTTTAATTTTAAAAGGGGTATTTTAATTGTGGGGCCAAAATTGTTTAATATGTTTTTTTAAACTGTTCTTAATTTTTGTATTCTGTGTGTTTACCTTTGGCTGTTCACCGCCCTGAGTCCTTCGGGAGAAGGGCAGTATATAAATTTAAATAGAAATAAATAAATAAATAAATGTGCTTTTTCAAGAGGCAACTGGACTTCCTTGTTTTTCTTTGAAGATCTCCAGTCTACAACACAGTCCTTTCAGCAGTTCCAAGAAGACTCCATTTGCACCACTCAGGTGTTCCTGAGGACACGGATAAACCTCCAGGTAGCCTCAGTGACTCTCTCAAAGAACACAAATGACCAGCTATCTGCAAGGAGTATAAATCCTTCCATTCCCCATCATCCAGTCAGAGCTGAAGAAGCTTTTTGGATGAGAAGCGAAACGTCCTCAAAGAAAAAAAAAACCAAGGAAGTCCAGTTGCCTCTTGAAAAAGCACCTTTGGGGCAAGCTTCAAATATATATTTTCTTTTCCCCAACCCAGTGCAGATCATTCCACCATACTATTACCCTCTCAATGGAGAGGTGGTGCAAATTGGGGTGTACTTATTGAGAAGCAAGCCCCATGCGTCCAGTGAGGCATTTCTTAAAAGCATGTGTGCATAGGAACATCCATGAAGTGGGATTGGTCATGCAACACAGAAGCCATGTTCATTTTTCCAAACAGGAAGATCTGTTTCAATTGGAGGGAGACGGTCACAACACTCAACCCAGTCATACCCCAACTTCAAGCGGTCCATTCCACACGGGTAAATGATGTTTGGTGGGTGGGAGGGGGCAGACATTCAACCAATGGATGGCCTAGAACAGGGGTGGCAAACTCGATTTCATTGAGGGCTGCAAGGTTGTGTTTGACCTCTGGGAGCTGGGGTGGGTGTGGCCAGGGTGAGCATAGACAGCTCGACATTACTCGTGTCGGGGGCACCTGTGGACTGAGCGCTCTGCCAGCGAAAATGGGCTCCCAAGCTCTGTTTTTGGCCATGATGACCTCCTGCAGCCCTCTGCCAGTGAAATCCTCCTGCGGCCCTTGCATGCTCCGTTTTCAGCCTGGATGGCCTCCTGCAACTCTCTGCCAGCAAAAATGGTGCTCTGGAGGGCTGCCCGTGGCCCTTCCGAGCTCCATTTTTGCTGTCAGAGGCACCGCAGGCCGGTCTTTCATTGTTTCCATGGCAGCCCCATGGGCCAAATCTAAGCACCCCGTGGGCCTATTCCAGCCCCAGGCTCTTGAGTTTGACACCCCTGACAGTAGTGCAATTTAGCTGGTTCTATCCGGATTGTACAAATCGGTAGTGGTGGCTGCGGGAGGCTTTGCCCACCTGCCCTGATGTTGTTTTTTACCCTCTGCGCATGGACGAAATGCTCTGTGCATACGTGTGGGTGCGCTCAGATTTGCGTAATGATAGCAAAGTTAAATGAATACCACCCCTGACCCCTACCTTAGGTTACGATGTGAGCGGGCACCAACGCTGACCAATCTGGTTGCAGAGATGGGATAAACGTAGAAGGTGGTGTCATTTTTTTATGTCGACAGACTTTCTTCTGATTGGGGGACAGGAGATAAACACAGGGTGGCCCACATGAAGAACAGCATGTGTGTGTGTGTGTGTGTGTGTGTGTGTGTGTGTGTGTGTGTGTGTGTGTCTTTTTCTTTTTCGTAAACCAAGATTTTTATGCAGCCCTAGTTCAGTGAAATCACAATCCACTAGTTTCTAGGCTTTTTTTTCTTTTCTGGAAGCCAGCAAACACTCTGTTGCCCATTGGGAGACTAAGGAGACTAAGATAGATCTATTTTGGACTTATAAGTCCTCATCAGTTAGCCACACCCTCATCCCATGTATCCTCCCTGTAAAGGTACAGTATTTGTTTTCTTTCCTTTTCATAGGCTTTATGTGTATTTCTCTTTAGCCAGGTTCTTCCTATGTAAACCAAGATTTTTATGCAGCTCTAGTTCAGTGAAATCACAATCCACTAGTTTCTAGGCTTTTTTTTTCTTTTCTGGCAGCCAGCAAACACTCTGTTGCCCATTGGGAGACTAAGGAGACTAAGATAGATCTATTTTGGACTTATAAGTCATCATCAGTTAGCCATACCCTCATCCCATGTATCCTCCCTGTAAAGGTACAGTATTTGTTTTCTTTCCTTTTCATAGGCTTTATGTGTATTTCTCTTTAGCCAGGTTCTTCCTATGTAAACCAAGATTTTTATGCAGCTCTAGTTCTGTGAAATCACAATCCACTAGTTTCTAGGCTTTTTTTTTTTTCTGGCAGCCAGCAAACACATCACTCGTATATATATATTGTGTGTGTGACACAAAAGGATGAATTCTGCCACCTAATCATGCCAGAGATTCTGCATCTCCCAAACCCTCCATTTGTCATCACCAGCTGAGGGTCCCAAATGTATTGAGCTGTGGAGTTAGGCTTTAACAAATTAACAGAGTTGGAAGGGACCTTGGAGGTCTTCTAGTCCAACCCCCACACCCAACCAAGCAGGAGACCCTACACCATTTCTGACAGATGGCAGTCCAGTCTCTTCTTGAAAGCCTCCAGTGATGAAGCTCCCACAACTTCCGAAGGCAACTTCTGTTCCATGGGTTGATTGTTTTCACTGTCAGAAAATTTCTCCTTATTTCCAGGTTGAATCCCTCCTTGATCAGTTTCCATCCATTGCTCCTTGTCCTGCTTTAGGTCACCCTTCATGGGTGTGTGTGTGTGTGTCCCCAAAGGAAATAGTAAAAAAAAAAAGCCATAATAGTGGTTGCAGTTGTGTGATTGAAGTGTTTTATATATGTGTCTCGATTTTTTTTTTAACCACCTGCTGCAAAGATCCCAGCCATTTCCCCTGTGCCTGAATTACTGAGTGTTGATTCCAGCCCTCAGCTACAGAGTTCACCCTGTAGTACATAATCACACTAACCTCAGGAATTGCTAAAGGTTTGTGACCAAGTTTTCCCATTTTTCAAAAAATGATCGCATGAGGGATAGGTCTCAAAATCTCCTTTTATCGGACAGTATTAAACTTACGCCTCTCCAAGGTTTCTTAATGTCAGAGTAAGTTTTACTCTCCTATAGGGAAGGGACCAGTGGTGAAATTTAGCCGGTTGTATTTGGGTTGCATGATCCAGTAGTGGCAGGAAACTCCACCCACCCACTCGGATGTCATCACGTCCCATTTTTGACCCTCTGTGCATGTGTGGAGGAGGTGCACGGGCTCACATTTGTGAACTGGTAGCAAAGGTAAGTGAATACCATCCCTGGAAGGGACCCATATATACATCACATACATATGTATACATAAATACATACATACATACATACATACATACATACATACCAGGGGTGAAATCCAGCAGGTTCTAACAAGTTCTGGAGAACCGGCAGTGGAAATTTTGAGTAGTTTGGAGAACCGGCAAATACCGCCTCTAGCTGGCCCCAGAGTGGGGTGGGAATGGAGATTTTGCAATATCCTTCCCCTGCTACACCCACCAAGCCACACCCACAGAACCAGTAGGGAAAAATTTTGAATTTCACCCCCAATACATACATACATACATACATATATTGACACCCATACAACAAACATCTTCTTACTCCACATAGCAGCTGATTGGTTCATAGGGGACCTCATCAGAGATGGTAAAATGATAAAATGAGCTGTGGTGGCGCAGTGGTTAGAATGCAGTATTGCAGGCTAATGCTGCTGACTGCCAGCAGTTCGATCCTGACCAGCTCAAGGTTGACTCAGCCTTCCATCCTTCTGAGACAGTGGTGAAATGTAAAATTTGTTACTACCGGTTCTGTGGGCATGGCTTGGTGGTGGTGGGGGTAATGTGACTGAGTGGGCATGGCCAACTTTTTTAAAAAAAAACATTTAAAACCATTTTTTCTACAACCTCTCTGGCTGAAGAGGTTGTAAAAAAAATGCTTTTAAAAGCCTCTGATGATCCCAGCTGAGTTGCCTGATCGTCAGAGGCTTTTTTTTTCTTTTAAAAACATTTTTTCTACAACCTCTTCAGCCAAAGAGGTTGTAAAAAATGCTTTTAAAAGCCTCTGACAATCCCAGCTGAGCCACACGATCATCAGAGGCTTTTTTTAAAAAAACTTTTAAAAGCATTTTTTCAGCTGAAGAGGTTGTAGAAGAAATGCTTTTAAAAAGAAAAAGAAAAGCCTCTGATGATTGCGCAGCTCAGCTGGGCATCGGGGTGGGGGCAGGGATTTTTGCTACCGGTTCTCCAAACCCCCACTGCCATCGCTATCGGATCGGGAGATCCGGTCCGAACCGGGAGCATTTCACCCCTGTTCTAAGGTCGATAAAATGAAGACCCAGATTATTGGGGGGCAAGAGGCTGACTCTGTAAACCACTTAGAGAGGGCTGTAGAGTTGTATGTAAGTCTACATGCTATTGCTATAAGAAGTGGTGAAGTTAGTTGTGCCACACTGATGATGCCCAGAGACCCTTGCTTAATAACAGATGATCCCATCTATGCAAAGCCCCCAGTAATCTCCAAGGATCAAGTCTCACTCAGGCTTGGCTGATTCCCAGAGAAGTGGCTATGGGATGAATGGTTAGAGCCAGTAACCTGAAGAGGCTATCTATGCTCAATAGGACAGGACAGATGTAATGCGTTGGAGTGATATGTAGAATAACCCAAGAAGTCAACAAATAACAGCAACCAAAACAAAAACATTTTTCCTCCATGACACCTTCCAATGAGCTCTTCTGAAGGTTAGCCCAGCCGATCTTTTAGGCATCAAGCAATCAACCCTACTTAAGAATATTCCCATTGTTTCCATGGGGCAAGTGAGAGTGGTGGGGATTTAGAACATAGAATCATAGGGCTTGGGATGGGATGGGGGGGCTCAGAGGTCTTCTAGTCCAACCCCCTGCTCAAGGCAGGAAGCCTTATTCCATCCTGGTCCAAGCTCTTCTTGTAAACCTTCAGTGATGGAGCAGCCACAACTCTGAGAGGCAAGATATTCCACTGATTAATCAGAAATTTCCTCCTTATTCTAGGTTGGATCTCTCGTTAAAACAATAATTCTACCCGTCACCTCTCCTCCTGCCCTCCGGTGCTACCCTCTCTTTATTTTATTAATTTTATTAGGCATATTTCTATGCCGCCCACTCTCTGAGGACTCTGGGTGGCTTACACCAAAGACAGTATACTAAATAGCATATTGCCCCCCAACAATCTGGGTCCTCATTTTACCCACCTCGGAAGGATGGAAGGCTGAGTCAACCTTGAGCCGGTGAGATTTGATCCGCTGATCTGCTGAACTAGCAGTCAGCTGAAGTAGTTGCAGTACTGCACTTTAACCACTGCGCCACCTCGGCTCTTCTCTGGGACAGTCCTTCAAATACTGGAAGATAGAAACCATGTCCCCTTTAATCCTTCTCTTTGTTAGGCTAGACATACCTAGCTCATTAGACATTACTATCCGTGTTTCCCCGAAAATAAGACCCTGTCATATATTCACCAAAATAGCCACCAGGTCTTATTTTCAGGGGCAAAATGTCGTCCACTGACTCATCTCACTAGTGTGCATTGCCCCCAGCCTCCTTTTCACTGTCAGAGGCCTTTAGGAGCTTCTTCTGCAGCCGGCAAGGCATTCCTGAAGGCCTCTGCAGCCGATAACAGAGCTCCAAATTGATCCAGAGCTCTGTTATCAGCTGCAGAGGCCTTCAGGAACGCCTTGCCGGCTGCAGAAGAAATTGGCTGGCAAGGTAGGTGTCAGGGTGTGCGAGGCCTGGCTGCAACTGTCTGAATGTTAAGTAGTAGGGCAGCTCCACCTCCCTATCCCCACCCTAGCTTAATTTTTACCCATGCACCCTGGAGTGGGCGGAGTCTTAATTAGGGCTTATTTTGGGGGGTAGGTCTTATATTGGGCGTGCATGTAAAAATCAAGCTAGGGTTTACTTTCGGAGTAGGTCTTATTTTCGGGGAAACACGTTAGCTTCCTAGGTTCATGTCTGCACGAAAGCCATCTCTCCGGTGAAAATGCCCGAATGCAAGATAATTCCAGTCTCCAAAGCAAGACACCCAGTTTTAAAATGGGTGCTGGTCAACCTCTCAGTCTATTCATAGCACATTTTTACAGCAGCTTTGCCGGCGAGGTTGTCTGAACACCCGGCTGTGTTTAAGCAACAGAAGCACGCCAAGATCACTGTGTAATTGGGCGCTTATAAAAAAAGACAGCGATCGGTAGCTTTTTGATGTATCACAAAAGGTATCGATCGCTGTGCGGTTTAGGAAATGAGTGTAAACGGGTGAATGAGGGTTTGAGTCTATATTCAATTTCCCCGCAAATAATTTCAGATCTGCACAACCACAACGGTTTCCTCCAGCCTCTCTTTGTTTCACTTACATGGGTTCCAATCCCCTTCAGCTCCCTCCTCTGCACGGTGACTTTCTCTGGGCTTTGTATTGATGATAAATCACACAGCCGCGTCCTAAGTGCTTGGATACTGACTCGCACAGCAAAAATGCATATGAATCATTTCACCTTGAAAGGCGGCCATTGTGAGAGCGGAATGCTGGGAAGCTGCACAAAAATAAGACGAGGGGGCTTGGAGGCCTGCGAACGTGGCTGCTTTTTCCACGAAGTCCCAGGGTCCACAAACACAGGATCAGAGGGACAGAAATTGCGATTCTCAAACATTGTGCACCAAAAAATCACCAAACAAAAGCAGAACGAAGGCGAAAAATAGTTCCAGAGAAATACGTGAAGTGATCCGGAGATTGCAAGTTTGGACACACTTCATGGGTTTATTCTTCCGAAACAAGCGAGCGACTCAGCCAGGCGAGAGAGAGAAGGTGGCATCTCCCAACTGTACCTTCCTGAGCTTTTTGGGGGTGCTGTGGGGCTCCTTCCAGAGGGTTAGACTAGAAGACCTCCAAGATCCCTTCTGACTCTGTTATTCTGTTGTATCAGTTTGACCACGTAGAAGTACCAATGGACATTTTCTGTTTGGCTGGTGATCGGGCCAGGTTACCTCACCGACCATCATCTCTGTCCATGTATACAGGCCTGTGATGGTGAACCTATGGCATGCGTGCCCAAAGTGGCATGTAAAGCCGTATCACCCAGCATGTGCAGCCTTGCCTGTTTGTCTTCCGGGTTTCTGGCATGCATCCGTGCTCCACAATCAGCTTGTGCACGGCAGTGCCAAAAACGGGTGTGTGCATGCACACCGGTCAGCTGATTGTTGGGTATGCATGCGCGCCAGAAGTCAGAAGTTCAGCTTTTCTGTAGCGTGATCCCTTTGTGCACGCGGCAGTGCCGAAAACCAGCTATGCATGCACGCCGGCCAGCTGATCGTCAGGAGCGCATGTGCGCTAGAACTCGAAACTTTGGCTTTTCCTGAGTACGACCCCTACGCGCGCATGGCAATGCCGAAAACCGGCCTGTAGATGCACACTGGCCAGCTGATCTTCAGGCGCGCACACGTGCTAGAACCCGGAAGTTCAGCTTTTCCGGAACGCGGTCCCCAGCGAGAGTGTGCGTGCAATGTTTCTGCTTGATCTTTTTGGCACTCAGTGCCGAAAACGTTCACCATCACTGATATAGGCCATTTATATATTGCCTGTATAAATCAGGACTCATTGACCTGCATTTTCCTTCAGGGAAGCTAGATAATTCCCATGAAACTACATTCCCAAATGCATTTTTCAACACAGGTCTTAAAAGTGGGCAAGATTGGACCCCTCTGCTCTAGAGTCTTCGTGAAGGAGGAGAAACGCTTCCATAATAGAATAATTCTTGAATTTTCAGCTTGCCTTCGACATCCATCTCTTCTCATCCACTTGGCCAACCATCTCTTTGTCAAACCTTTGACACTTTAGACGTCGTTTGTTCAGTGACCATTTGAAGTGATCCCAGCACTGAAACAAGCGACTTATGACCAGTTTTTCCACTTACAACCAGAGATGGGTTTCACATAATTTTATCACCGGTTAGTCGCACACCGAAAATGTGAGCGTGCGCGCACATTTGCTTCGCTCGTGTGCGTGCCTTCCACAATATGTGCGACCTTCTGTGCATGCGCTTTGCTAGCGCGTATGCCTTGCACGCGGCTTAGAAAATGTGGCTAAATATGACGGCATAGCGCCGGGGTGGGGCAACCCGCAGGTCACCACTACCAGTTCGCCAGAATCAGTCCGAACCGGCTGAATACCACCACTGCTTACAACTGTGTCAAAACTCGGTTGATTGGCAACCAGAGTATATTTACGATGGTTGCAGCATCCGAGGGTCATGGGATCACCACGCATGTCCAGCTGGCTTCTGACCAAGCAAAGCCAATAGGGGACGTCAGATTCGCTTCACCCCAATTCACTTAACAAATACCTCACTTAGCAACCAGAAATAATTGAGCTCAATTGTGGTCGTAAGTCAAGGACTATCTGTAATTCTAGAGGCAGGCAATGTGAAGTCCAGAAGGTGTGTAAGAAAACAAGTTCAGAGAGCATCAAGGATCCCACAATTGACATGCGTGTACACCAGGCGTGTCAAACTCAAGGCCCGCAAGCCAGATCTGGTCCACAGGGCTGGCCTGGAAATAGCAAAGTACCGGCCCGGAGTACCTCTGCTAGCAAAAACAGAGTGCGGGGGGCCGCGCACTCCCCCGCACCCCATTTTGGCTGCCAGAAGGCTATCGAAACTAAAAACAAAAGAAAAGGAGAAATGTTTTGCATTTCCCTTTTGCATTTGAGCACGCAAGGAAGGGCAGGAATGGGGAAAGGGGATAGATAAAGAAAAAGAAGGGAAGGTGGGAAGAGCGCAAGGAAGGAAAAATAAGGAAAGAGGGGAAGGAAGAAGAAATTAGAAGGAAAAGGGAAGGAAAAAGAAGGAAGGAAGGAAAAAGAAGAAAGGAAGGAAGGAAAGAAGGAAGGAAGGAAGGAAAAATAAGGAAAGAGGGGAAGGAAGAAGAAATTAGAATGGAAAGGGAAGGGAAGAGGAAGGAAGGAAGGAAGAGTAATGAGAGTGAGGGAGTGTCTCACGCAAGTCCTGCCTTAGCAATTTGGCCACCGTAAGTACTCCAGGGATGGGTTCTACTTACCTTTACTACCGGTTTGCAACGGGGCTACGCACATGCTCTTCTGCGCATGCGCAGAAGCATTTTGATGATGTCAGGGTCAGTGGGCGGAGCCTGCCGCTGGTTTTACTACTGGTTCTATAGAACCGGTGCGAATCGGGGGCAACCCACCTCTGAGGTGCTCCCCTCCCCGACATGGGTCCTGTGTCATGCCCACGATGGCCACGCCCACACACCCAGGCCACGCCCACACACACACACACACAAACACACACACACACCCTTCAGAGGTCAAACGCAACCCTGATGCAGCCCTCAAATGAAATTGAGTTTGACATCCCTGATATACACCTTCCTACTAGAGACAGACAGGAGTCTGCCAATATCAGATGAAGGATCAGTCCCATGAATATACTTGGGGAACAGAAAATAGGGTGGAAAAAGATCACACATTTTGGATCCAGGGAGAATTATGCACGAGAGAGAGATCCGTATTTCAGGAACTGGGGACATCAGCATACAACCTGGGCTGAAATAAGATACTGGAGTTTGAAGTCTAGTATCAGGTCATGAGAAGGGAGTATCACAGTTCCCACGAATTCTGATGGGGATGTGAGCGGCAAGGGAAATCTGGCCAGGTTTACTCCGACCACTGCTCACCTCCTTTCTCGGCCTATTTCTGCCTGATCATTTTCAATATTCTTATTGCGCATCATTTTAAGCTGGGGAGACTCAGCTAGCTACAGAAGGAGGAAACTGGACAAGACCTTCCCAGAGAAGCTGCACAGAATCCTGAGGTCAGAGCCTTGCCGGTGGAAGGGTCCTGATTGATGGCTGTTTTCCTGCCATTATGGGATGTGCTGAAGGAGGACAATCACAAAGCGAAGAGGGAAAAAAAGAAGAAAAAAGCCAGTTTGCCTTCACAGGATACCCGGTGTTGTTCCAAAATGACTTGAAACAAGGTTCAGGCAGACAAAGGGCAAGGATTAGCAATGGGGACAGACAGTTTCAAGCCAGGCTCACTCACATTTGCCCCCAGGACATTACACAATACTTTAACTTAATGCCTCAAGAATTAAAAGATACAGATACAGATTAACAGAGTTGGAAGGGACCTTGGAGGTCATCTAATCCAACCCCCCCTCCCGCCCAAGCAGATCCTACACCATTTCTGACAGATGGCAGTCCAGTCTCTTCTTGAAAGCTTCCAGTGATGAAGCTCTCACAACTTCCGAAGGCAACTTCTGTTCCATGGGTTGATTGTTCTGTCGGAAAATTTCTCCTTATTTCCAGGTTGAATCTCTCCTTGGTCAGTTTCCATCCATTATTCCTTGTGTGGCCTTTGGGTGCTTTAGAAAATAGCTTGACCCCTTCCTCTCTCTGGCAGCCCCTCCAATACTGGAAGATTGCTATCATGTTTCCCCTGGTCCTTCTCTTCACTAGACTAGCCATGCCCAGTTCCTGCAACCATTTTTCGTATGTTTTAGCCTCCAGTCCCCTAATCATCCCAGTTGCTCTTCTCTGCACCCTTTCTAGAGTCTCAACATCTTTTTTTTATAGTGTGGTGACCAAAACTGGATGCAGTATTCTAGGTGTGGTCTTCCTAAGGCTTTATAGAGTGGTATTAATACCTCACTTGATCTTGATTGTATCCTTCTGTTAACGTAACTTTGGATTGCATTGGCCTTTTTGGCTGCCACCGCACACTGTTGGCTCAGTGTGAAGGAGCATCCATTTGAAAGGCAGTGGGAAAGGGCTTGGGAGGGGGGTACTGTGCTGTGGCTTCAGAGGGTTCGCTGCAGCCCTTGGAGTCCAGCAAGGTTAGGCTGAAGTTAAGGCTGCAAGAGAGAACATAACAGAAGAGCCTTGGTGGCGCAGTGAACTAAACTGCTGCTGTAGTACTTTTTTTTTTTTTTAAATTTGATTTATATGCCGCCCTTCTCCGGAGACTCAGGGCGGCTTACAGTGCGTTAAGCAATAGCCTTCATACTTTTGTATATTTATACAAAGTCAGCTTATTGCCCCCACAACTGGGTCCTCAATTTACCTACCTTAGAAAGGATGGAAGGCTGAGTCAACCTTGAGCCTGGCGAGATTCGATCTTACTTTAATTGCAGACAGCTGGTGCTAAATTACAGTGTTTCTGTCTGTTGAGCTATCCAGGCTCCTAGTTGCCGGCTGCCTGCAATTACTGCGAGTTCAATTCTCACCAGGCTCAAGGTTGACTCAGCCTTCCATCCTTTCGAGGTAAGTAAAATGAGGACCCGGTTTGTGGGGGCAATAAGCTGACTTTGTATAAAATAGATCACCACTCAGGGGGGGGCAAAAAGCCCTACTAAGCAGGTATATACAAAAGTATGAAGGCTATTGCTTAACACATTGTAAGCCGCCCTGAGTCTCCGGAGAAAGGGCGGCATATATAAATCAATAAAATAAATAAATAACAGAGTCGGAAGGGATCTTGGAGGCCTTCTAGTCCAACCCCCTGGAAGGATTCCCAGAGCATCCCAACAAGCTCAGGAAGGTACAGTTGGGAGATGCCTCCTCCTCTTCCTCCTCCCTCTCACCTGGCTGAGTCCCTCCCTTGTTTTAATTTGGGAATCTGGAGCCCAGCAGAGAGGATGCACGGCAGGTCCTCTAACTCCTTCAGAGGCTGGAGAAAACATACCTACATTCAGATGCTCTGCAAGCTTAGTTAATTACACCGGTGTGTGTGTGTGTGTGTGTGTGTGTGTGTGTGTGTGTGTGTGTGTGTTAGTGATGAGAAGTGTTTTTATTAATTAGGGTCTTGTTGCTTCCTCCCCAAACCTACCTGGGGGGGGCGTCTCCCAAAGAGGGGGGGAGAGTGGCTGAGGTGTCTTTAAGATACCAAAATGTTGCACTTTCCCCCAACTACTTTGGAAAAGAGTTGGAAGGTTTGGGGAGGGGGTCCCTCAAACCAGGGGTGAAATCCAGCAGGTTCTGACAGGTTCTGGAGAACCGGTAGCGGAAATTTTGAGTAGTTCGGAGAACCGGCAAATATCACCTCTGGCTGGCCCCAGAGTGGGGTGGGAATGGAGATTTTGCAATATCCTTCCCCCTGGAGTGGGGAGGGAATGGGGATTTTGCAGTATCCTTCCCCCAAGAATGGGGAGGGAATGGGGATTTTGCAGTATCCTTCCTCCAGGAGTGGGGAGGGAATGGGGATTTTGCAGTATCTTCCCCCAGGAGTGGGGAGGGAATGGGGATTTTGCAGTATCCTTCCCCCAGGAGTGGGATGAGAATGGGGATTTTGCAGTATCCTTCCTCCAGGAGTGGGGAGGGAATAGGCATTTTGCAGTATCCTTCCCCAGGAGTGGGGTGAGAATGGGGATTTTGCAGTATCCTTCCCCCAGGAGTGGGATGAGAATGGGGATTTTGCAGTATCCTTCCTCCAGGAGTGGGGAGGGAATAGGCATTTTGCAGTATCCTTCCCCAGGAGTGGGGTGAGAATGGAGATTTTGCAGTATCCTTCCCCAGGAGTGGGGTGAGAATGGGGATTTTGCAGTATCCTTCCCCAGGAGTGGGGTGAGAATGGGGATTTTGCAGTATCCTTCCTCCAGGAGTGGGGAGGGAATAGGCATTTTGCAGTATCCTTCCCCAGGAGTGGGGTGAGAATGGGGATTTTGCAGTATCCTTCCCCAGGAGTGGGGAGGGAATGGGGATTTTGCAGTATCCTTCCCCAGGAGTGGGGTGAGAATGGGGATTTTGCAGTATCCTTCCCCAGGAGTGGGGTGAGAATGGAGATTTTGCAGTATCCTTCCCCAGGAGTGGGGTGAGAATGGGGATTTTGCAGTATCCTTCCCCAGGAGTGGGGTGAGAATGGGGATTTTGCAGTATCCTTCCCCAGGAGTGGGGAGGGAATGGGGATTTTGCAGTATCCTTCCCCAGGAGTGGGATGAGAATGGGGATTTTGCAGTATCCTTCCCCAGGAGTGGGGAGGGAATAGGCATTTTGCAGTATCCTTCCCCAGGAGTGGGGTGAGAATGGGGATTTTGCAGTATCCTTCCCCCAGGAGTGGGATGAGAATGGGGATTTTGCAGTATCCTTCCTCCAGGAGTGGGGAGGGAATAGGCATTTTGCAGTATCCTTCCCCAGGAGTGGGGTGAGAATGGAGATTTTGCAGTATCCTTCCCCAGGAGTGGGGTGAGAATGGGGATTTTGCAGTATCCTTCCCCAGGAGTGGGGTGAGAATGGGGATTTTGCAGTATCCTTCCTCCAGGAGTGGGGAGGGAATAGGCATTTTGCAGTATCCTTCCCCAGGAGTGGGGTGAGAATGGGGATTTTGCAGTATCCTTCCCCAGGAGTGGGGAGGGAATGGGGATTTTGCAGTATCCTTCCCCAGGAGTGGGGTGAGAATGGGGATTTTGCAGTATCCTTCCCCAGGAGTGGGGTGAGAATGGAGATTTTGCAGTATCCTTCCCCAGGAGTGGGGTGAGAATGGGGATTTTGCAGTATCCTTCCCCAGGAGTGGGGTGAGAATGGGGATTTTGCAGTATCCTTCCCCAGGAGTGGGGAGGGAATGGGGATTTTGCAGTATCCTTCCCCAGGAGTGGGGTGAGAATGGGGATTTTGCAGTATCCTTCCCCAGGAGTGGGGTGAGAATGGGGATTTTGCAGTATCCTTCCCCAGGAGTGGGGTGAGAATGGGGATTTTGCAGTATCCTTCCCCAGGAGTGGGGTGAGAATGGGGATTTTGCAGTATCCTTCCCCAGGAGTGGGGTGAGAATGGGGATTTTGCAGTATCCTTCCTCCAGGAGTGGGGTGAGAATGGGGATTTTGCAGTATCCTTCCCCAGGAGTGGGGTGAGAATGGGGATTTTGCAGTATCCTTCCTCCAGGAGTGGGGAGGGAATGGGGATTTTGCAGTATCTTCCCCCAGGAGTGGGGAGGGAATGGGGATTTTGCAGTATCCTTCCCCCAGGAGTGGGATGAGAATGGGGATTTTGCAGTATCCTTCCCCCAGGAGTGGGGTGAGAATGGGGATTTTGCAGTATCCTTCCTCCAGGAGTGGGGAGGGAATAGGCATTTTGCAGTATCCTTCCCCAGGAGTGGGGTGAGAATGGAGATTTTGCAGTATCCTTCCCCAGGAGTGGGGTGAGAATGGGGATTTTGCAGTATCCTTCCCCAGGAGTGGGGTGAGAATGGGGATTTTGCAGTATCCTTCCCCAGGAGTGGGGAGGGAATGGGGATTTTGCAGTATCCTTCCCCAGGAGTGGGGTGAGAATGGGGATTTTGCAGTATCCTTCCCCAGGAGTGGGGTGAGAATGGGGATTTTGCAGTATCCTTCCCCAGGAGTGGGGTGAGAATGGGGATTTTGCAGTATCCTTCCCCAGGAGTGGGGTGAGAATGGGGATTTTGCAGTATCCTTCCCCAGGAGTGGGCTGAGAATGGGGATTTTGCAGTATCCTTCCTCCAGGAGTGGGGTGAGAATGGGGATTTTGCAGTATCCTTCCCCAGGAGTGGGGTGAGAATGGGGATTTTGCAGTATCCTTCCTCCAGGAGTGGGGAGGGAATGGGGATTTTGCAGTATCTTCCCCCAGGAGTGGGGAGGGAATGGGGATTTTGCAGTATCCTTCCCCCAGGAGTGGGATGAGAATGGGGATTTTGCAGTATCCTTCCTCCAGGAGTGGGGAGGGAATAGGCATTTTGCAGTATCCTTCCCCAGGAGTGGGGTGAGAATGGGGATTTTGCAGTATCCTTCCCCCAGGAGTGGGATGAGAATGGGGATTTTGCAGTATCCTTCCTCCAGGAGTGGGGAGGGAATAGGCATTTTGCAGTATCCTTCCCCAGGAGTGGGGTGAGAATGGAGATTTTGCAGTATCCTTCCCCAGGAGTGGGGTGAGAATGGGGATTTTGCAGTATCCTTCCCCAGGAGTGGGGTGAGAATGGGGATTTTGCAGTATCCTTCCCCAGGAGTGGGGAGGGAATGGGGATTTTGCAGTATCCTTCCCCAGGAGTGGGGTGAGAATGGGGATTTTGCAGTATCCTTCCCCAGGAGTGGGGTGAGAATGGGGATTTTGCAGTATCCTTCCCCAGGAGTGGGGTGAGAATGGGGATTTTGCAGTATCCTTCCCCAGGAGTGGGGTGAGAATGGGGATTTTGCAGTATCCTTCCCCAGGAGTGGGGTGAGAATGGGGATTTTGCAGTATCCTTCCTCCAGGAGTGGGGTGAGAATGGGGATTTTGCAGTATCCTTCCCCAGGAGTGGGGTGAGAATGGGGATTTTGCAGTATCCTTCCTCCAGGAGTGGGGAGGGAATGGGGATTTTGCAGTATCTTCCCCCAGGAGTGGGGAGGGAATGGGGATTTTGCAGTATCCTTCCCCCAGGAGTGGGATGAGAATGGGGATTTTGCAGTATCCTTCCTCCAGGAGTGGGGAGGGAATAGGCATTTTGCAGTATCCTTCCCCAGGAGTGGGGTGAGAATGGAGATTTTGCAGTATCCTTCCCCAGGAGTGGGGTGAGAATGGGGATTTTGCAGTATCCTTCCCCAGGAGTGGGGTGAGAATGGGGATTTTGCAGTATCCTTCCCCAGGAGTGGGGAGGGAATGGGGATTTTGCAGTATCCTTCCCCAGGAGTGGGGTGAGAATGGGGATTTTGCAGTATCCTTCCCCAGGAGTGGGGTGAGAATGGGGATTTTGCAGTATCCTTCCCCAGGAGTGGGGTGAGAATGGGGATTTTGCAGTATCCTTCCTCCAGGAGTGGGGTGAGAATGGGGATTTTGCAGTATCCTTCCCCAGGAGTGGGGAGGGAATGGGGATTTTGCAGTATCCTTCCCCAGGAGTGGGGTGAGAATGGGGATTTTGCAGTATCCTTCCTCCAGGAGTGGGGAGGGAATGGGGATTTTGCAGTATCCTTCCCCAGGAGTGGGGAGGGAATGGGGATTTTGCAGTATCCTTCCCCAGGAGTGGGGTGAGAATGGGGATTTTGCAGTATCCTTCCCCAGGAGTGGGGTGAGAATGGGGATTTTGCAGTATCCTTCCTCCAGGAGTGGGGTGAGAATGGGGATTTTGCAGTATCCTTCCCCAGGAGTGGGGTGAGAATGGGGATTTTGCAGTATCCTTCCTCCAGGAGTGGGGAGGGAATGGGGATTTTGCAGTATCTTCCCCCAGGAGTGGGGAGGGAATGGGGATTTTGCAGTATCCTTCCCCCAGGAGTGGGATGAGAATGGGGATTTTGCAGTATCCTTCCTCCAGGAGTGGGGAGGGAATAGGCATTTTGCAGTATCCTTCCCCAGGAGTGGGGTGAGAATGGGGATTTTGCAGTATCCTTCCCCCAGGAGTGGGATGAGAATGGGGATTTTGCAGTATCCTTCCTCCAGGAGTGGGGAGGGAATAGGCATTTTGCAGTATCCTTCCCCAGGAGTGGGGTGAGAATGGAGATTTTGCAGTATCCTTCCCCAGGAGTGGGGTGAGAATGGGGATTTTGCAGTATCCTTCCCCAGGAGTGGGGTGAGAATGGGGATTTTGCAGTATCCTTCCCCAGGAGTGGGGAGGGAATGGGGATTTTGCAGTATCCTTCCCCAGGAGTGGGGTGAGAATGGGGATTTTGCAGTATCCTTCCCCAGGAGTGGGGTGAGAATGGGGATTTTGCAGTATCCTTCCCCAGGAGTGGGGTGAGAATGGGGATTTTGCAGTATCCTTCCCCAGGAGTGGGGTGAGAATGGGGATTTTGCAGTATCCTTCCTCCAGGAGTGGGGTGAGAATGGGGATTTTGCAGTATCCTTTCCCAGGAGTGGGGTGAGAATGGGGATTTTGCAGTATCCTTCCTCCAGGAGTGGGGAGGGAATGGGGATTTTGCAGTATCTTCCCCCAGGAGTGGGGAGGGAATGGGGATTTTGCAGTATCCTTCCCCCAGGAGTGGGATGAGAATGGGGATTTTGCAGTATCCTTCCTCCAGGAGTGGGGAGGGAATAGGCATTTTGCAGTATCCTTCCCCAGGAGTGGGGTGAGAATGGGGATTTTGCAGTATCCTTCCCCCAGGAGTGGGATGAGAATGGGGATTTTGCAGTATCCTTCCTCCAGGAGTGGGGAGGGAATAGGCATTTTGCAGTATCTTCCCCCAGGAGTGGGGAGGGAATGGGGATTTTGCAGTATCCTTCCCCAGGAGTGGGGTGAGAATGGGGATTTTGCAGTATCCTTCCTCCAGGAGTGGGGAGGGAATAGGCATTTTGCAGTATCCTTCCCCAGGAGTGGGGTGAGAATGGAGATTTTGCAGTATCCTTCCCCAGGAGTGGGGTGAGAATGGGGATTTTGCAGTATCCTTCCCCAGGAGTGGGGTGAGAATGGGGATTTTGCAGTATCCTTCCCCAGGAGTGGGATGAGAATGGGGATTTTGCAGTATCCTTCCTCCAGGAGTGGGGTGAGAATGGGGATTTTGCAGTATCCTTCCCCCAGGAGTGGGATGAGAATGGGGATTTTGCAGTATCCTTCCTCCAGGAGTGGGGAGGGAATAGGCATTTTGCAGTATCTTCCCCCAGGAGTGGGGAGGGAATGGGGATTTTGCAGTATCCTTCCCCAGGAGTGGGGTGAGAATGGGGATTTTGCAGTATCCTTCCTCCAGGAGTGGGGAGGGAATAGGCATTTTGCAGTATCCTTCCCCAGGAGTGGGGTGAGAATGGAGATTTTGCAGTATCCTTCCCCAGGAGTGGGGTGAGAATGGGGATTTTGCAGTATCCTTCCCCAGGAGTGGGGTGAGAATGGGGATTTTGCAGTATCCTTCCCCAGGAGTGGGATGAGAATGGGGATTTTGCAGTATCCTTCCCCCAGGAGTGGGGTGAGAATGGGGATTTTGCAGTATCCTTCCCCCAGGAGTGGGATGAGAATGGGGATTTTGCAGTATCCTTCCTCCAGGAGTGGGGAGGGAATAGGCATTTTGCAGTATCCTTCCCCAGGAGTGGGGTGAGAATGGGGATTTTGCAGTATCCTTCCCCCAGGAGTGGGATGAGAATGGGGATTTTGCAGTATCCTTCCTCCAGGAGTGGGGAGGGAATAGGCATTTTGCAGTATCTTCCCCCAGGAGTGGGGAGGGAATGGGGATTTTGCAGTATCCTTCCCCAGGAGTGGGATGAGAATGGGGATTTTGCAGTATCCTTCCTCCAGGAGTGGGGAGGGAATAGGCATTTTGCAGTATCCTTCCCCAGGAGTGGGGTGAGAATGGAGATTTTGCAGTATCCTTCCCCAGGAGTGGGGTGAGAATGGGGATTTTGCAGTATCCTTCCCCAGGAGTGGGGTGAGAATGGGGATTTTGCAGTATCCTTCCCCAGGAGTGGGGAGGGAATGGGGATTTTGCAGTATCCTTCCCCAGGAGTGGGGTGAGAATGGGGATTTTGCAGTATCCTTCCCCAGGAGTGGGGTGAGAATGGGGATTTTGCAGTATCCTTCCCCAGGAGTGGGGTGAGAATGGGGATTTTGCAGTATCCTTCCCCAGGAGTGGGGTGAGAATGGGGATTTTGCAGTATCCTTCCTCCAGGAGTGGGGTGAGAATGGGGATTTTGCAGTATCCTTCCCCAGGAGTGGGGTGAGAATGGGGATTTTGCAGTATCCTTCCTCCAGGAGTGGGGAGGGAATGGGGATTTTGCAGTATCTTCCCCCAGGAGTGGGGAGGGAATGGGGATTTTGCAGTATCCTTCCCCCAGGAGTGGGATGAGAATGGGGATTTTGCAGTATCCTTCCTCCAGGAGTGGGGAGGGAATAGGCATTTTGCAGTATCCTTCCCCAGGAGTGGGGTGAGAATGGGGATTTTGCAGTATCCTTCCTCCAGGAGTGGGGAGGGAATAGGCATTTTGCAGTATCCTTCCCCAGGAGTGGGGTGAGAATGGGGATTTTGCAGTATCCTTCCCCCAAGAGTGGGGAGGGAATGGGGATTTTGCAGTATCGTTCCCCAAGCCACGCCACGCCCACCAAGCCACGCCCACAGAACCGGTAGTAAAAAAAATAGGATTTCACCACTGCCTCAAACCCAAAGGGGCAGAGAGAAAACGCCAGACCACCACCACTACTAAAATATCTGTATGAAGCAGTCCAGCCCCAAAAGGCTTGGATGGGACCTCTGAATTTGCTGTGCCCCCCTCGCCCCCCGCCCCACAACTCCCGTGAAGAGTTCAAAAGAGATAAAAGAGAGGCGTCTTGCTTTGATCTTCTTCCCACTCCTTGCATCCCGCGGTCCTTCCCTTCCCCATCTAACCGTTTCCTCGGACCAACCCCAGCTCCTCTTCCGTGAACGCGTGTGTTGCATACACACACACAAAACGCACGAAATTGAGTACAGACCAAGCTACTCGGTGTAAAAAACATTGTTAACAAATCGCGCTCAAAGCGGCGGGATTAAAACCTGTGAGTTTTTTTACAAATCGTTTCGGAAAGATTTGTCTAGCGCCGCCTGGCGGCGCATCTTGGCTGAAAATGGGGAAATACGCAGGGAAAACAAAGAGGCGGAGGGAGGGAGGGAGTTACGCCAGCGAGCAAGCATCCTTCTTACTTTCCCCACGTGCAAATCTCTCTTTAGGTCATCCCAAGGCGACGACAAGCCAAACAACAGAACGTGGCGAGGACGGGCTGAAGGCATGTACCCGTGCGTGGATTAAGTGACTACTACCAGTAGTAACCATGAGGAGTTGTGGTTTTTCTTCCGACGCCTCCGGTTGGTTATTGCACACCGAGCGGTCGGGCAGAGAACCGGGCAGAAGTCTTTTGAGGGATGCCGGAGTCCCTGGGATAACACGCAAGAATTTGGGGATGAAAGGAAGAAGGGGAGGAGAAAGAAGGAAGGAAGGAAGGGTAAAGGAAAACAAGAATGAGTAAAGGGATAGTAATAATAAAAAAAAAAGAAACAGAAAAGGCAGGCGAAGGAAGGAAGAGAAAGGGCTCGCCGCCGTGGGGAGCTTTCGAGGGTTCACAAGTGCTCCTTTTCCAGCCATGTGAAGAAAAAAAATCCCACGCCCACGCGCGTGTCCTCTCTCCCACGTCCACTAGCCGAGGGCGATAGTCCAGGTCGTAGCTGGCTTCTCCCGAGTCACGATTCTCACGCTCCCCGTCCTCGGCGCGCTGTGGGAAAGCAGCCGACAGCGTTCTCTGATCGTCTGGATGAAGGCAAGCAGACACGGCAGCTTTAAAACACGCGCGCTTCCGAACAGGCATGCACGGATTCAGTGGTCGGTTTTTCAAAGCTTTGCGGGTTGGATGGAGCGCCCGCACACGCCCGCACTCGCTTTCTGCCCGCTGCGTGGCTCAGCCTGATCTCTGGCCGTCCCCAAAACACTAAAGAGGAAGGGGGAAAAAGCGCTTTCCCCCCTAAACTTGGGGAACGCATTTTTTAAAAATTTTTGATTTATATGCCGCCCTTCTCCGGAGACTCAGGGCGGCTTACAATGCGTTAAGCAATAGCCTTCATACTTTTGTATATGTATACAAAGTCAGTTTATTGCCCTCATAATCTGGGTCCTCGTTTTACCTACCTTAGAAAGGATGGAAGGCTGAGTCAACCTTGAGCCTGGTGAGATTCGAACTTGCAGGAATTGCAGGCAGCTGATGTAAGTGGATGTTAATAACGGTGCTTTAGTCTGCTGAGCCACCAGAGCTTCTTTCATTCATTCTTTCTTTCTTTCTTTCTTTCTTTCTTTCTTTCTTTCTTTCTTTCTTTCTTTCTTTCTTTCTTTCTTTCTTTTTTCTTCCTTCCTTCCTTCCTTCCTTCCTTCCTTCCTTCCTTCCTTCCTTTCTTTCTTTTCTTTCTTTCTCTTGGAGCGCCCCCAAACTTCACTTGATTCCCCCAAGGGATCGTCAGGGGATGGGATGGGGAAACCACTCTGCTCTCTTTCCTCCTCCAATGGTTTCTTGGGATCACAAAAAGGGCAATGCGGATCCGATGAGGCTGCTTTAAAGGATCCGATGAGGCTGCTTTAAAGGATCCGATGAGGCTGCTTTAAAAGGATTCCGGAGTGCAAAACGTAACCCAATGCGGGGAAATCTGGGACGGACAAAATGAGCAAATAGTTGAGGGGTTGGTGGGTTTTGGCCCTTGGCTCGCCGTTTGGTTAAGATGATCGCTCTTTTGAGGGACAGAGAAAAGTTTCACCCGCATTCTGGTATTTGCTAACCAGCTAAATTATTATTATTCCATCATGTCCAATTCTCAAGAATCCCTGCCGTTTTCTTGGCGAGGTTTTTTCCAGAAGTGGTTTGCCATTGCTTCCTTCCCAGGGCTGAGAGACAGCGGCTGGCCCAAAGTCCTTCCAGCCTGCAGGCTTTCTGCTCCGAAGCAGGAGAGGCTCGCGATATCCCCGTTTATACAACCTGATGATGCCTTTTTTTAATTAAAAAAAACCCCACTTAACATTTGCTAAACGGCCTGCGTTAGTTACCGCAACATTTACAGGCGCTCTTATAGGCCTCGCAAGTATCCTTAAAGCTTGCACGAACTTTTCCTGGCTCATCAGCTCAGCTGCTTTCCACCTTCAACTTGGGGGGGGGGTGTCCAGCTGGAAACAGCCCCCCCCCAAAAAAACCACGAAACCTCCCAACCTGAAAAAAGGCGCTTCTTGACCCACAAAGGCTCCATTAGAATAAAACACGACCATCAAACCACTCCCCCCCCCCGGCTGGGGTCGCCCAAGGCTCTCGGGGCACAAACCATCCCCGTCCGTGCAATTCACCCAGCATTTCCCCAGGAATTGGGGATTCCCGAGTCGTGGGAATTCAGTCCATTCTTTGGCCTTGCCGGTTTTTCCTAAGGGATGGAAGAAGCCTTCCTTTCCTCGCAGGTTGGCTTCTTCCAGGCCTGCACCCCCAAGAGAAGAGTCCAGCTCTTCTCTCTCTTCTCGGGAGTCGAACCCCTTCCTCCAACCCACCCCCAAATTCTTTCCCAGCCCTGCGATAGGGAACGGTGGTCCCTCTTGCCCCGTTGCTGCCTTCCTTCCAAGCTCGCCATTCTTAGGAAAGTCCAGTTGCGTTGCAGTCCGTGACTCTTCTTCTCCCTACCAGTCGTAGTACTACGACCATTGCCATTTCCTCCTCCTCCTCCTCTTCCTCTTCTTCTAACCATGCCTGCTCAGTTGGCTGTGGAAGTGATGGTCTCACTATAGAATTTCTCTCTTTTTCTCCATCTTCGCTCTGCTTCCTCGCAGGGCCCGGTGCGCTAAGGAAGGCCTCGTCTGGCTGCAGGTTCTTTCTTCCAGTCGCTTCGCCGAGGGAAAAAGCCAGGTTTATATCCCAGCTGTGGAGAGAAACCCTGTGCCCCGGGCATCTCCTCCTCCTCCTCCTCCGACAGCGGTTAGCCCTTGAAATAAAGAAGGCGCAGAGAAGAATCCTGAAGAACGCCGTTCCCAACGCAGCCGAGAGCTTTCCTTTGCAGCCTTTGCGTTCCCAGCTTTGGATCAGAGACTAGAATTGTGCCAGCTGCTGAATTTGCATCGTGGGAACGCCGTCCATAGGGTTCCCCACCGAGACTGCTGGCTGTCTCCAGCCGCAGAGATGCAAGCTAGGCCGGCCTTGCTCTCTTTTTGCAGGGAGGGGAAAGTCAGTTGCCACCGCCGTTCCCCCTGTGGTTCCCCCCCCCACCTTCCTCCGTCCGGGCTTTTTGCCTCTCAAACAGCCGGTTCGACCCCGGCAAGCTTGCAAAGAGCCTTTTTTTTCCCTGGTTGGGGGTGTGGAGTGGGGGAAGCGAGAGAAGGTCTCTTGGCTTCTGTGGGGGGCCTGCAGCGATTTGTGCCACGCATCCCTGGTCTTTGCCAAGCGCCGCCCGTCCCCTTGAAGACCCGGCTTTTAGGGTTAGGTAGGTCAAAGGGGAAGAAAGCTCCAACGAGAAGGAAAGTCTTACCCCGAGCACCCCAAGGGCGAGTTGGCCCAAGCCTTGGCCCCGGCATCACCCAGGTTTATTAACGGCAGACCTGTTTAAAACCAGGGGGAAGAGGAAGAAGAAGGGGATTACGGTAACTTTTGTCTCCCTTGCCCCACTTTGAAGACTGGGGCGCGCTGTACGATCCAGGGAGCTGCGCACAAGAATGACCCCCTTGCAGATTTTAATTCCCCCCTGCTCCGATTGCCCGGGGAAATCTCTTCATCGGATTTGGGGGGGGGGGGGTTTGACAGCCTCAATAAAGGAACACCTTAAGAGAGGAGCATATTATTATTATTATTATTATTATTATTATTATTATTATTATTATTATTATTATTATTATTTAAAAAGAACCCTTTTTGTTCTCCGACGTTTTCTCTACACGTGTTCCCGGAAAGGGGGGGGTTCTCCCCCTTTTCTCCCCAGGGCGAGTTCTGCCTGTACCCAATGAATTTTAATGACCTTTTTAAAAACTTCCCCGCAATTATATAAAAAGCCAAACACGTCAACAAGTGTCCACAGGTTCCATTTTTTCCCCCTCCCCCAGAAATCCAGTCCCTTCGCTTCTCAGGCCAAGCCACGACTTAAGTCGCTCACAATCCCAACACACTCTGCTGGCCGTCCCCCCCACCCCCACTGTCTCTCCCCCCCCAAAAAAGGCCTTTGATTTGTGAGTTATTTGAACAGCCAAAAAGCCCTTCCTTGGCCTCCTAAGACACAAAAGAGCAGAGCGAAAGTAGCCATCAAGGCAACCAACCACCGCAGCCCGAAAACAAGGTTCAGCCTTTCAGGTCGTTGGCAAGTGAAGCTGCCCCAAGGCAATTCCGTTCCCTCCCCCCCCCCACCCCCAGAAGTCACAGCCGAGAAAACTTAAAACTTTTGCAAAGCCTGCGCTGCCCCCACCTTCAACCCCCGCGCCCCACCACCACGACCAGTTTGCACCTTCCGATCTGCTAATCCGTTTGACAAGAGACGACGGAACCAAAATAACCCTTGTTTAAATAATAATAATAATAATAATAATAATAATAATAATAATAATAATAATAATAATAATAATAATAATAATAATAATAATAGGTTAAAAATGCTACCGCACGACGCTCGCCTCTCCTCTTTTGCTTCCGCCCGTCTCCTTCCTTCTTTCCTTCCTTTCCTATAGTCAGCCTGCTTTCGTTTTGTTTGTTTTGCTTGCGAAGTTTTACAGCTTCACGAGCATTTGAGGCTACCCCCGACTTAATAACCATTTACGAACCGATTGCTAAGAACTAAAGCGAAATACTGTTTTTGGGTGGACGCACGCGCGTTTTCCTTTTGCAAGACAACGGATATAGGCCCAGTTGCACATCTTTGGAGTGCCGTTTACATCCAAAGGAGGGAGGGGGGAAACCTTTAGCAGGTTTTTGGGTTTGTTTGTTTTTTTTAAAGCTTTTCTGCTCCACCGTCCCTGCAGTTTTCCCCGGAATCTGCTTTTCCACGAGTCTTTTCCCATTCGCATCCAGCGCTGCAAACTAAGAACGCGAACCTTATTTTGGAAAAGGGTTCAAATGAAATCTCCCCGGATTGAAGGTTTTAAAAGGAACCTGGATAGCTCAGCAGACTAATGCATTGTAATTTAAGTCCAGCTGTCTGCAATTAGTAAGTTCGAATCTTGCCAGGCTCAAGGTTGACTCAGCCTTCCATCCTTTCTAAGGTAGGTAAATTGAGGACCCCGTTTGTGGGGGGCAATAAGCTGACTTTGTAAAAAATATACGAAAGTATGAAGGCTATTGCTTAACGCATTGTAAGCCGCCCTGAGCCTCCGGAGAAGGGCGGCATATAAATCAAATTTTAAAAAAAACAAAACAAGGCCAAAGCCTTCTTGTTTTACTTACTTTCCATCTCAAAGAGGGGGAAATATAGTGGATGGAAATAAAACTGGAAAGGGAAGTAGAAAGCCAGAAAGACGGGCTGAAGTTCGCCTCGCCTCGCACCTCTAAATTCGGCAGCTTTTGGGTTCTTCAAACTTGTAGGAAGAAATCTACTCGGAAGTAAAATAATAATAATAATAAAAATAAAATCAGGCCGCAAGCCTGATAGATAAGCGATTAAGCGTCTTTCCTTCCCCTTTCCCATTTTAGGAGATGGGGAATTCTTTCAATCCCCACTTCCCATTCAGAGCTACGACACCCCCTTCCCTTTTCCACGCAGCTACCTCCGCACCAGTGACCAGGGGATTAGGGTTTTAGTCAGGGTTTATTTCCACTCCCCTCCAAAAAAACCTGCTGGCCAGCTGTCTCTCCACATCCCCGCATCCGGATTCACACAAGACGACTAAAACGGGTCGCTGAAATTCGCTCCTTTGCTTTGAACACACAAAAGGCCACGGAAAAAGCACTTATGTCTTACTTAACCAAAGGGGATTTTTGTTCACGCCGCGTAAAATAAACCGGAGACTTCCGAAAGAGACTTCCTTCAACCCAGAGTTAAAACGCTCAAGCCAAATTTAAGCCTGTGGGAACGTCGCCACAAGCAGCAGGAGGATCTACGGACGTGGTCGATTTTGTTTTTTTTCCCCTGCAACGACGGATCTAACGAGATTTTGTAGATCTTATTTTTCCCCGCCTGTCTGAAAATGAAACCTTTTTTTTGTTTGTTTTGTTTTACCCAAAGCGTTTGGTTTTTCAGCCATCGGGCCAAACTAACCAGGGTTTCAAAATACCCCACTCCCACCTAACTAAGGGACTTTCTCGCTCGTGTTTTTTTTTATAATAAATCTGCTCCTTCACACACACACACACACACACACACACGCGTCCCTTTCTTTCATTTCTCGCTCCTTTGGGACGGAAAAAACCAGACCCATCCCGTGCCACGGTCGATCTTAAGGTTTCTCTCCCGAGCAGGTAAGATCTTTCTTGCTCAAGCCAAGAACGGATGGAGATGGGACGAGATCCCCTTCCCAAGCCGCCTGCCCGATTCCTTCCAGAATTCGTGGGCTGGATCGTGTCCCGCGTTTCCCTAAACTGAGCCAGGAGTTTATTCGCCGCGCGTAAAAGCAAAACAAGGAACAGGGCGCGCCAGCGACCTTTTCCCTCCTTTTGAAAAGCCCAGACGTTCTTTCCACGGCTTTGGTGGGCAAATCCCGGGAAGCCAAACGCCTTCCTTTCCCCCTTAGAACAGAAGCTGACTTCGTCTTTGTTTTGTTTTGAGTTTAAATTGCCCCAGTTCTGCTTAACAACTCTGCAGCTGCAATAAGAAAAGTATCGGGTGCTAATTAAACCGGGAGCATAATCAACCTTCAATTGCTGTTTCTCTTCCTTTGCTTTCATCCGCCCAAGTAATTAAAGAGCATTTATAACAAGACTCCAAAAGGTTATTTCAAAAGAAAAGTAAAACCTTTGTTGTTTTTTTTAATACATCAAATATACAGAATTTTAATCTTTTAAAGCGATACATTGTCTTATTATTTTTAAATACATGACGTCACCCCCTTGTTCCTGTCCCTAGCTACGGGGTGGATCTTAAAAATTAAAAAATAGTCAAGTGTTTCTTTTTTGAAAGAATACAAATAAGGCAAACGGAGGTTTTTGGGAAAAGAGTGGTTGGTGGTTGGGTTTCCTTCCTGCCAGGATACATACAAAAAAAAAAAATACCAATTTCTCTCGCTCTCTTTGCCACTGGATACACTTTTGAAAAATCGCTGCAATTTGAAGACTGGAATAGACAAATTGCAAGTTAAGAGCCGCGTTGTTCTTGGAAAAAGAGACATGCATTGAGGAGGGGGGGGATTTGCCCCACCCACCGACCCACCGTTAAATAAGAACGTACAATACAGTACAATCATAGCAATTTTAAAGTAACATTAAAGAGAAGACTTCTAGTTCTCGTTTTCTTTTTATTGATTTATATTCTACAACGGGTGTTTCCACTTCGTTTTTGTTTGCGTGTTTTTTTTTTTTGTTTTGTTTTCCTTGAAGCCTATCGAGCTGAAATTAGGTAATGCACTTTTTATTTTTATTTTTTTAAATGGATTCATCGTCCCGCTTGAAGCTAACATAAATAAATACAGTGCCCATGGATCCAGTCCTCAAGATGAACACTATCTTTATATATATATTTATTTAAAAAACGTCCAATTTTGCCATTTTTTTTTTTGTCTGGTCATCCATCCTTAAGAAACTTTCCAAGGGACGCTGGGCGGTCTTTTCCTTCCTCCTCCCTCGCTTTCAAATCCACCCACCCCACCCCCCGACGCCCCCCCAAAGGATCACCAAAAACAAAACCCCAGCCTCAGGCGGCGACCCCCCCCCTCCCACACACACACACCGGGGGAAAAAAACTCACTGGTATCCCAGCGCGGAAGCTGTCGTCAGTCTTTGCCCATAGAGTGCGTAAGGGGAGTAATAGGGTCCAGTGGCGGCCGGGACCGGGACGGGGGCTCCTGGGGTGGGCAAGGGGCTCTTGGAGTAAGGGTGGTAGCGGCTGCTGAGTCCCAAGGCGTGGTGCGGGCTGCGCAAAGCCAGAGCGCCAGGGCTGCCCGGGCCACCGGCCGCCGAGGTGGGCACGTGCATGTGGCAAGCCATGGCCGCTGCAGCGGCGGCGGCCAACGAGCTGGAACTCGGGTAACCGGAGAGCAGTTTCTCAGCCGGGCCGGGAAAAGCCGTGTGAGTCCGCAGGTGGCTGAGCAGCTCCTCCGAAGTGGCGAAGCGTTTGTCGCAGGGCCCGTTGGCCGAGACCCAGTTGCAGCTGTGAGGCTGGGGGTCGTTGGGCAGCAAGAAGCCGTAAGGGTAAAGCGGGTGGCCGGCTAGCGACGGCGGGCCGGCGTGCAGAGGCGGCCCCGGGTAAACCAGCGGGTAGCCGCCTGCTTTGAGAGCTTGCTCGTGGGCGCAGGAGGCGCCGGCGGCCAGGTGGCTGGCGCAGTGGTAGCTCAGGCAGTAAGGATCGCGGCACAAACTGGCCGTCATCACCGACGGCGGGGAAGCGCCGGCTAGGGGGCTCGAACCCGCCGCTTTGCCGCCGCTCCCGCCGCCTCCCCCCAAGCTGCCAGCCTTGCTGGGGTCGAGCGCCACGCCCGGCGGCAGGAACTGCGGTGGGTAACCGGCGTACGCCCCGGCTAGGGAGCCCGGATAGCTCATGCCAGCCGGCGGCAGCGGGAAAACAGTCTGGCCCGGTTTGTAAGGAGAGACCGGCGCCACCAAACCGGCTGAACCCAGCACAGCGGCGGCCACCGACGACGGGACGGCGCTGCAGGACGAGTCCGCCGTCGAGCAAGAGGCGGCCGAAGCGACGCCGGCCAGGAGCCCCTTGGCGCCTTCGTGGCTTTGGCTCAGCTCGGCTGAGAGGCCGCCGCCGCTGGAAGCCAGGCGCCCCGAGCCGTCGGAAGCGCTCTTGCCGCAGCTCTCCGCCGCTTCTTTCTTCTCCGCCTCGCCGCCGCCGCCGCCGCTGCTGCTCCCGCCGCCGCCCTTGCTCTCCCCGCCGGGCAGCAGGCCGGGCGAGCAGGCCGAGGCGCTGGAACTGGGGCTGCCTGTCCTTGGCGTGAACGGCGGGCAGGTGGCGCTCGGCACCCGGAATCCCGTTTTCTCGCTGCTGCTGCTGCTGCCACCGCCCGAGCTCCCTCCGGATGCGGCTCCGGAGCCTCCGACGGCCGACGAATCCTTCTTATCCGCGCCGGGCTTGGAGTAAGGCTTGAAGCTGGACTTGTCCTCGGCGCCGATGTCGCTGAGCTTCAAGGGGCCCCCCTTGGACGCCTCCTTGTCGCCGCCGCCGCCGCCTCCGCTGGACGTGACGCTGGAGAGCTTGGAGGAAGGCGAGGGGTCCGGCTTGCCGATCTGGGAGCAGGTCTGCGCGAGGAGAGCCAGCGGGCTCTTCTTGGCGTCCAGCTGCAGAAGGGCCGGGGTGGGGTGGGGTGGGGTGGGGGGAAGAGAAGAGAGTTGGAACCCTGAGTGCCGGCAGGGAGGCTCCCCCGAAGCGGCTGCCTACCCCCCCCGACCTCAACCCCCCCCCCCTTTTGAAAGTCGCCCTTCCACCCTGCAAGGCAAGGCAAGCCGAGGCCGGCGCCCTGTGCTGCTTCCCCCCATCCCCCCCGGTCGTCCGTGTGTCCCCTCTCCCCCGTTGGGACTCTTTGGCGGGCGCCGCAGGGACGCCGCCCCGAGCCCTGCTTCGCGCAGCCCTCTCGCCCCGTCGCTGCGCCCCTGGAGAGCCCTGTGGAACCCCGACGCCCCGAGACCCGATCCGTTTAACTGGCTGTACCCCCAAGAGCTTCGCCGTGCCCGAAGAGCGCTCTCTCTCTCACACACACACACACACTCTCTCACAAACACTCACACACACACACACACTCACAAACACACACTCTCTCTCTCACACACACACACAAAAACAAGCGGCCAGGGCGGCTTTCTTTCCCAAACCCTCACTCTCGAACCGGTAGGGGCTGCTCAGTTTCAGGTTACCGTCCCTTGGATGGCAATCTGGTTCCATAACCAACAAGCCGTGGGGGGGGGGGGTTGGGGTGGAGGCGGAGGCGGAGGGGGGCAGGAATGAGCCCGCCGATGAAGTGGCAAATTCCGCCGGAGCACCCGGCCGTCCCCCCCCCCCCGTTCAAGAACGGAGAATGCAAAATGGAAAGCCAGGGGCGCGTCACCCCCTCTCCACCCAAGGCGAAGGACGCACGGCGGGTCCCTCCGAGAGCTTTTTAGGGGTACCCAACTCAACTTGCTCTCCCCCCCCCAAAATCAATCGCCCCAGGCCGGACGACGGTATATGTGTGTGTGTGTCTGTGTGTTTGTAGAGGGGGGGGGGAAGAGTTGTTGAAACGAAGCAAGCGCCCTACAAAGGATTCCACGCACCCACTCACACACACACACACACACACACCAAACACACCAAAGGACGGGGGGTCCCTTTCTCTCCTGCCGCCCCCCCCCCTTCTCCGGTGTGTCTTACTTACCTCGATCGGGCTGACCGGCGTGGAAGGCAACGGCTGGAGATATTCGGGATGCAAAATGTGTCCCGTCCGTGCCGTGAGCATTTTCAAGACTTTGATGGGCAGACGGTTGGCTTGGCGCAAAGGGTCCGAAGGGGGGATGGCGTGGAAGAAAGCTTTGCAGCAGCCGCCGCCGCCGCCGCCAACAACGCCGCCGATAAGGTTCCCAGCGAGCCCGCTCTGCCAAGGGAGCTCAGCAGCACCGCCGCCGCCGCCGTTCCCGAGCTCTGGCGCGCCTCCTCCTGCGCCTCCGCCTCCGCGCGGACTACTTCTTACGGCAGAAAGCGCGGGGGCTGTAATCATGACCCAAAGGCTCGCATGAAAACGCGCGGGGGGGGGGCACACGGACGGACGGACGGACGGACGGACGGGAGCGCCGGGAACGCGCTGCTCAGGAGCCGAAACGGAGCGTCTGCAGCTTCCAATGGCGACTTCGGGGACCGAAGAGTGGGGGGTGGGGGGAGGGGTGGGAGTGGGGTGGAGTGGGGGGGGTGAGAAGGCAGGGAGGAAGATTCCGCCCCCTTTGCAAAACCGGGAGCAGCAGCAGCAGAAGAAGCCGCCGCAGCAGATTCCTCCGAAGGTTTTTCTTCTCCTTCTTTTTCTTTTTTTTTTTCTCTCCCAGTCTTTTCTTTTCTTTCTTTTTCTTTTCTTTTTTTTTTCAGGCTTTTTTTTCTTTCGTTTTTCAAAATCGGGCCAAAGGGAAAAGTCCGAGGTTTCAACCGCTGGAGAAATAAATCCGTGCTTTTTTGGGGTGGAGGGGGGGGCAGGGTTGTGTGCCCCCCCGAGGGGAGAGGGAGGGGATGACGGGGGGTGGAGAGAGAAGAGCCCGGGCTTATCTCCTCCGTTCAACCCCCCTCTGCCCGGCCGGTCTCTCTCCTCCTTTCTTTTCCTTCCTTCCTTCCTTCCTTCCTTCTTTCTTTCCTTCGGTCTCTTGCTTCTTCTTCTTCTTTTCTTCCTCCTCCTCTCCGCCCAAGCCGCTCTCCTGCCAGCCTCGGCTCTGGCAGAGAAAGTGGCTTCCCGAGCGAGCTGAATTAGTCGGGAGATTAAAGCCTTTGCCGCCTTCCAATCAAATGGGAGCCCGAGGTGATTGGAGGGTCAAGGGGATGTGACGTCACGCTGCCTCTTCAAGGGCTTTTCCGCGGCCGACGACCCCCCACCCAATACCTCCACCCACCCACTCATCGCTCTGCCCGCTCCATCCATCTATCCATCCAGCCATCCATCCCGCCTCCTGCCTTTGCTCAGCTCAACGGGGCTCGTTCCCTGCCCGTCCTGGCATTCCTGAGAAAAACCCCCTCCCCACTTTGCCGGCCTCCAGAGACTCCGCGAGGGGCTTTTTTTGGGGGGGAGGGGGCGCAAGACGCTGCCCGCCCTCCCAGGTTGGGACAAGATCGGTCCGGTGGATTTTGCTTGGGTTAAGGTCGCTTCCCGGCCTCCCGATGGGACCCCCCCCCAAAAAAACCAAGAGGCGCTGCGCTCCGTGCTCTCCGTGCAACGGCCCCGGGGTTCAGTTTATGGGGAGGGGGGGGAGAGAGAAAAAAAAGCTGACGGGGCCTGGATCGGATTTCCTCCGGCACGAAAACAAGCAGGAAAAGTCCTGGGCCTCCTCCTTCCAAATACGCCAACCCAGCGCCCTCCAAGCGGAACTGGAGGGGCGTGGGGAAATTCCACGCGGGGATTGGGCGAGGCCGGGGGGGGTGTCACGTGAATGAGGCCCCTCCCTCCCTCCCTCCCTCCTCCTCCTCCTCCTCCTGCCCCTCCCCTCCCGGCCAGGGGGTGGGGGTGGGGGAGACGCGCTCTTCTCCCTCGGTTCCTCTCCTTCATCCGCTGTCAATGCTCTCCAACCGCAATCCATCAGTTATTTGTCAGCCCCCGTCAATCCGGCCTTGATTTATGTCAGGTTGTGTTGCTGATTACAAGCCTGGTGCGACTTTGAAGGAAGGAAAGGGAGAGAGAGAGAGAGAGAGAGAGAGAGTGAGTAAGCGGAGAAAGACAGACAGCAAAGAGACGGACGGACGGCTTCCCTTGGAAGGGAATATATATCGCCCGTCTGTCTCTTTGCTGTCTGTCTTTCTCCGCTCACTCACTCATATATATATATGAAAATGGCTGATAGATAGATAGATAGATAGATAGATAGATAGATAGATAGATTTCTCTACATTTCTATCTCTATTTATCTCTAGCATCTAGATAGGTAGGTAGGTAGGTAGGTAGATAGATATAGATAGATGATAGATGATAGATATATAGATTATCTATCTATCTATCTATCTATCTATCTATCTATCTATCTATCTATCTATCTATCTATCTATCTATCTACCTACCTACCTACCTACCTACCTACCTATCTATCTATCTATCTATCTATCTATCTATCTATCTATCTATCTATCTATCTATCATTCCATTTAAAAGAGTAAATCGCTCCGGGTAAATGCGATGTGTATTCCCGCAAAACAAGCCGCGAGGCTCGTTTCCCTTGAGCCCGGCACCTCGTTCGGGTGGGGAGTCGGGGGGAGCCCGCTGCTTGTTTGGCCGTCCCTTTTTTTCTCCACTTCCCGGGCGATCAAGCTTCTTCCACGGCTCCTGGTCCTTGGAACCGGAGGAGGACCCTGAATTACCCCCGTTAGTCTCCCGTGGGACTCACTCCTACCCTTGGTGTTATATGAACCACCATACAGCCTACAACCGTCGGTGCTGCTAATTGCTCTTTAGGATGCCTTCGCTGCTCTTCCTCTTCTGCAACTGTTCCTGCCGCTGTTCTTTGAAGTCCCCCCGCCCCCGTTGTCCAGCTTTCACACACACCCCTCCATTTCTCGGAGACTCTGGAACAGATTTCCTTATGGGATCCACCCAGAGCCCACGAGGCATTTCTTGGCGCCCGGTCCATTCTTCTGGGTAATGCAGGGCCTCTGTCCAGGCCCAGCCAGGAGTTCCAACACCACTGCTTTATGCTGCCGACCCATTTGGGTGACTTTCGGGGGGGGGGGGTCGGCAGGGCCTGGAATTTCCCCGAGGAAGGCCTGGAGGCCTGGATATTTTCCTCCAGGCGGGCCGTCTTAACGCTCTGGGCCTAATGGATACTTGCCTGTGGGCTCTCCCACGAGTATAGGGGGCCCCATACTAATCTGTGTATGTTAACCCTTCGATGCACCTTCTATCCTATAAATACAGCAACATATTTATTACATTTTAGTGCGTTTTTTTAATTTTTTTTTTTAAATTTTGATTTATATGCCGCCCTTCTCCGGAGACTCAGGGCGGCTTACAATGCGTTAAGCAAAAGCCTTCATACTTTTGTATCTTTTATACAAAGTCAGCTTATTGCCCCCACAATCTGGGTCCTCATTTCACCTACCTTAGAAAGGATGGAAGGCTGAGTCAACCTTGAGCCTGGTGAGATTCGAACTTGCAGTAATTGCAGGCAGCTGACGTTAATAACAGTGCTTTAGTCTGCTGCGCTACCAGGGCTCTGGTATACTAACATGCGTTAATAGAAATTAACACTGATAACGCTGATAGATATATATTTCATTTTGTCGACCGTTTACATTTTTATTGCTGTGAGTAGGTGGCTAGGGGCCCCCAGTACACTGGTTTGCCCGTAATGATGTTAAGACGGGCCGGGGGCGGGGGGGGGGGTTCAGGGGAGGCCAGCTTTCAGGCGAGGCGAGTTCCCTTGCTCGCCCGGGACAAGGTTGGGCCTCTTTCGGTCCAAGCTATTCGCCCAACAGGCCTGCCGGATGATATGAACTACGGCTGCCTTCGAAGGCTTTCGCCCGCCGGCTGGCGCATCTACGGTTGGATGTCGCTTCGATTTCACCTGCCGACGTGCGGCCTGGGGTCTTTTCTTTTTTTTTCTTTCCCGCATCCTCTTGGCTCCCGTCTTCCCCCTTCTCGTTTTCCTGCCCCGGGCCGGAGACTTCTTCTATCCCGTCAAGAGACGGGGCCGAGGCGACCGTAAAACCGGCTGGGCGACCTTCTGGAGGGGACGGAGGAGCCCCAGGGGCGAACGCCAAAATCGGATCGAGTTGCAAATTCTCGGCAACTTTCGACCACCACCACCCCCCCCGCCTTCGGCATCCTCTGACCCCGATGGCCTAAGACACGTTTGGAAGCAAGGACGCGTCGGAAAGGAAGGCAGTTGCGTTGCCTGCAATCGGTTGTTGCCATTTCTCTCTGGCGGACTCCACACCTCATGCTCAACCTTTTTTTTTTACCTGGGGACTCGCTTCCCCTCCCCCACATAAACCCACCCGACAGTTCCCACCACCCAATATCTTCTCCCAAGGGGAAAAAAAAACCAAACCAAAAACGCCCTTAAGGTTTAACGCTGGCCAAGACCTGCTGCCAGGTATTGAGGGAAGGCGGCCCTTTCGCTCGGAGCGTGACCGGGTGATCCGCAGCTACCACGACAGAGAGCCTTCTGAGAACGGGAAACTTCCCTGAGGGCAGCGGGGGGGGGGGTGTGGGGGTGTCAGCAGAGAATCCGTGTCAAGCAAGACCCCTTTGGGCCTTGCCTCTGAAGTTCTCGGCGGCTCAGCTTTTGAACTGAGTTCCCTTTGGGAACCCCACGCCCAGCTGGGCACCTTCGGGCTCCCCTTTTTTCCAAGTGAGGGGGCCAGTGCCACAGGAGCGCCCTTCCCCCGGCCTTCTGGCTGCGGGAACGATGAAACATCTGGGGGCGAAAGATGTGGATTTTTGTTCGGGGCTGATTTTCCGCAGGCTCCTGTTGGTCCCTTCGGCCTTTCCCTGCGAGGTACTCGGCTCAGAGTCTTGAAAGACACCGGACTTCCTAGCCGAAGAGGTCGGCGGGAGTCCCTGCTTACCTCTTTTCCTGAACTGGGGGTGGGGGTGGGGGGAGCCTCCTAGCCAAGGGGCTTTCGAGACCAGCCGTCTTGGCCTCTTGGGTTTGTCTTATTTTATTTTATTTTTCTAATTGTGAATCCTGATAGATTTGCTGGGGGCGGGGAGAGAAAAAAGAAAGAAAGGGAAGAAAGAAGAGAGGGAGGGAAGGAAGGAAGGAATGGAAAGAAAGAAAGAAAAAGAAAGAAAGAAAGAAGAGAGGGAGGTAAGGAAGGAAGGAAGGAATAGAAAGAAAAAGAAAGAAAGAAAGAAGAGAGGGAGGTAAGGAAGGAAGGAAAGAATAGAAAGAAAGAAAGAAGAGAGGGAGGGAAGGAAGGAGGGAAGGAAGGAAAGAATGGAAAGAAAGAAAGAAGAGAGGGAGGGAAGGAAGGAAAGAATGGAAAGAAAGAAAGAAAAAGAAAGAAAGAAAGAAGAGAGGGAGGTAAGGAAGGAAGGAAAGAATGGAAAGAAAGAAAGAAAAAAAGAAAGAAAGAAGAGAGGGAGGTAAGGAAGGAAGGAAAGAATAGAAAAAAAGAAGAGAGGGAGGGAGGGAAGGAAGGAGGGAAGGAAGGAAAGAATGGAAAGAAAGAAAGAAAAAGAAAGAAAGAAAAGGGAGGGAAGGAAGGAGGGAGGGAAGGAAGGAATGGAAAGAAAGAAAAAGAAGGGAAGAAGGGAAGAAAGAGGGAAGGAGGGAAGGAAGGAGGGAGGGAGGTAAGGAAGGAAAGAATGGAAAGAAAGAAAGAAAGAAAGAAAGAAAGAAGAAAGAAAGAAAAAGAAAAAGAAAAAGAAAAAGAAAAAGAAAAGACAGTTCTTAATTTCGCCTTCATTTGCATGAAAGTGCCCCGACCAGCTGTTTTCCTAACCGGAGCAGAGCGACTTTTCCCCGGTTGGTGTTTGCCCGTCCCCCCGTCCACCCCTCCCCCAGGGTGAAAGAGTAAAAAAGATTAATTGTCTTAAGGTAGCGTTAGATGTGGGAAAGGGTTTTTTTTTTTCCTTCTTCCCCTGTGGAGCGAGCGAGCGAGGCAGAGAAAGAAAAGCGAGGAGACGGGTGGGAAGGAGGAGGGGGGGGGGTCGAGGGCCTCGTTACAGTGCTTAAAACAGAAGAATCAAAGGTGAACTCCGGGACATGTGTAAAACAAGCAGCGTATTGACGTGCAAAAGAGAGAGAGAGGAAAACATCGAAAAGCGAGAGTGGGTGGAATACTTGTGTGTTGTGTGTGTGTGTGTGTGTGAGAGAGAGAGAGAGAGAGAGAGGGAGGGAGGGAGAGAGAGAGAGAGATAGAGAGAGAGAGGGAGGGAGGGAGAGAGAGAGGGGGGGGAGGGAGAGAGAGAGGGGGAGAGAGAGGGAAGGGGCATACAGAGAGATTAGTTGTTGCTTGCAGTTAGATGGGGGCGATTCGGAGCATTTTCAAAAGCATCCTCATCCTCGGGGCCTCCGCCGCGCGCTTTTCAATCCGCTTTTCCAAAGGCCCGAAGAGATCAATGGATCGAGGATCAAGAGCTCGGAGGCTTGTGAAAAGCTCAAGCCTTGAGATCCCGCCCTATCTCAAATAAACGGCGCCCTTCCCTCCCTTAGACCTTCCTTGGAGCGCCCAGTTGCACAAGACGCGCTAAAAAGGTTCCTCGGAGACACGACGGTCCAGCCTCAAAACGGCTCTGGGGTTTCCCGGTTCTTCAAACGAACCCCAAAGGGGCTGGGCAGTCGTACTTACGACCGGCTTATCTGCAACAACTTTAAAACGGACAACACCTCTCCCCCAGGCTGTGAGGAGGGCCGCCATCTGGGTTTGTGTGATTCAGGCTGGTTGTGTTATTGGAGTGTCCAAATCGCCTCCCTTTAAAGAGGAAATTGAGCTTTGCAACACACAACGCTTCCAAGTTTGTTTCGATTATTTTTATTTAAAGTGACGAATTCTCTCTCTCTCTCTCTTTTTTTTCTCACCTCCAGTAAATTAAATCGGGGGTGGGGGGGTGGGGAAGTCTCCACCCCCCCAACCCTTTTCTGCCATGATTTTCCAGGCTGGGGGTGGGGGTGAAAATACACGTCCACACACACACCAAAGGATTAATTAGCAAATGCCAGTCCACACTTTCGTTTACCTACCCAGCTATCGGCAAAGATGTCAAGTCGATTTTATTTGCACACAATGGAAATGATTTATTTTCACCGAAGGACGGGGTGGGGGGGGGTTGAGGGGAAGGGGGCGTGGGCTGGCAGTTATTTGAAGAGGGGAGAGCGAAGGGGAAGAAGTGGGGGGGGGGGAAAGAGGAGGAGGAGGAGGTTAAAAAAAAAAGTTTGAAAATGCCTTGAACTATTCATTGTCGAGATGGCTAATCAGTATTGAGGCTGGAGGGCAATCGGCCAACCTTTCAATGCGGTTTCTCTTTCATCTCAAGCGGGATGGAGGCGCTCAATTAAAACCCTATCAGTTTGTAAGTAAATCAACGCCTATCAAAGTTGTCACATCAAACAAAACGATTATTATTGCTGCCCGCCTCCCCTATTAATCTCCTTCTAAAATAATATGCTTGACAGCTCAGCCTGGCGAGCTGCAAAACCTGGTTAGGATCACCTTCAACCCTCACGCCCTCCTTCCCCCCCCCCCACCTTCAAAAGGAAAAAAAAAGAAAGAAAGAAAGAAAAAAGGTCTATAGCCTACGCTGGATTGACTTCTGGTTTCTCTCTCTCTCTCTCTCTCTCTTTCTTTCTCTCTTTTTCTTTCTTTCTTTCTTTCTTTCTTTCTTTCTTTCTCTCTCTCTCTCTTTTTCTTTCTTTCTTTCTTTCTTTCTTTCTTTCTTTCTTTCTTTCTTTCTTTCTTTCTTTCTTTTTCTTCTTTTCCAGGTTTGGGGGGGAAAGACGCGTCTTGTTGGCCGGACGGCGCCCGCCTTTCTCTGTCTTATGTACACAGAAATCTTTTATTATTTTTCTTGGTCATTTTAAAAAAAATAAAAATAAAATAAAATAAAATAGCAGCTGCACTTTTGGACAAAAGCGGAATATATTCAAGGAAGAATTCTCTTGGGCTTCCCGATGGATTATCCCCCCCCGCTCAGTTACACCGCCGCCCCACCTGGCCCAAGCTTCTCCCCCAAACAGCTGCCTTTCGGAGCCGCCGCGAAATGTTGGAGAGCCGACCCGTTGCGTGCCGGGCAAGGCATCGACTCTGGAACCGGGTCGGTTCTCCGGCCAGCTCGGTAGGGGCGAAGGCCCTGGGCTTCCGGCAGAGCGAGGGGGAGAACGGATCCCACTGGATTTCGGGGGCCCTTGGAAGGAAAGCGGGCAGTCCTGGGAATCAACAGTCTCCTGGATTTTGGGGTGGGGGGAGCATCTGCTAAGATTAGGATCATTCCCTCCCACCAAGAAAATGCAAGGAGACTGACAGTCCGCTTGGGCGAAAAATTTCCCCCGGGGGACACGGAAAAGCGTCTGCTTGTCTCTACTTTTTCTTGTTTTTCTTTTTCCAAGTCACAGCGAGACTCGCGTGGCTCGGCCAGGCCTTGGTTTCTTGAACCGAACCGATGCAAAAAAAATAATAATAAAATGCCATTTTACGGTTCTCCTTCGTTCCAAGGGCGCCCCAGCCCTTCCCTTCTCTTCCCTTCCCCACCGCTCTTCTTCTGCCTTTTGTTTCTCAGCGGAGAGGCGGTGAAATCAGAAAAAGACCCGCGATCGCGCGTGGCAAAATGAAACTTTTCTTTTTTTTTTTTTTAACCCCCGCGACGAAGCCGGCTAACGGGCCACTTCGTAATCGGGGGAGCTGAGCGCGCGATTTCTGCCCTCCCTCTTTCCCTTCCTCCCTTCCTTCCCCGTTTGGGAAACCTGGAAGTCCCCCCCGAGGGGGGGGTCTCTGTCTCTCTCTCTCGCGCGCGCGCGCGCCCCCCGCGTGCTCCGTGCGCGCGCCTTCCACTTACAGGAGCAACCTGCTCCAGAGATGCTACAAAGGGGGATCTGGAGACGGCACCCCACTCCAAAAAATTAATTCAGCTCCTGGGAAAGGGGGGAGGGGCGCGCGACAAGATTTAAAAGAGGGAAGGGGGAGTGACAGGGTTTAAAAGAGAGAGGGGGGGCGGCTTTTCGCGGCCTTTTGAACTTTTACCTGGGGATGGGGCTGTGGGGGGAAAAAAGAGAAGATTCGAGAAGAAAATTAATTGCTGCTCAAAATAACCACCATCAAAACCCAGCCCAGCCTCCCAAAAACGAAGCACCCACTTCCAACCCGTGTAAACTGAGGTCAGAGTTGGAGAGGATGATCGAGGGGTCCGTGAGAACGTGGCGCAAATAATTGGGGGGGGGAGGGAAAAAACGGCCCCGAGCGGTGTGCCACTTGGAGCTTCGGTGGTGTCGCTTTGAAAGGAAAAGAAAGCTATAAACTGAGACATGAAAGAAAGCGAAAGTCCTTCGATTAATGGAAAAAATTGGGGAGGGGGGGAGACGGAGAGAGGAGGGTCGTTTAACCCTACCGGAAGTGATCTTGCGCTATCCCCTGTGGAACCAAACAGGGAGCTGCGCAGGATCGGAGCTGCCTCGAGCGCAGGGCTCCCTTCGGACGAAAATCATTCAATCTCTTTTTCTCGTCCAATTGCGGGAACGGAGTTGGGCGACTCGGTTATTCTACAAAACTTGTCAGGTGTTTTTCTTTTCTTTTCTTTCTTTCTTTCTTTCTTTCTTTCTTTCTTTCTTTCTTTCTTTCTTTCTTTCTTTCTTTCTTTCTTTCTTTCTTTCTTTCTTTCTTTCTTTCTTTCTTTCTTCCTTCCTTCCTTCCTTTCTTTCTTTCTTTCTTTCTTTCTTTCTTTTTGAGCTTTTGCACAGCAGAGGCGAGGTGTGCACGCGCGGGAGGAAAGTTTTGAAGCCGCGGGGAAAAAAAAAAAGTATTTCCCAAGCCCCCAAATGCGGCATCATCATCGCCTCTTATATGACATGATGGGGATGAAAAACAGGTTAGGCGGTGGGGAAGATCCGAGCGACCGACTAGACTTGTCTTTGCAAAAAAAAAAAAAATAATAATTCAGATTATGCAGCCGTTCCATGGACGGTTCCTTTAAAGCGTGGTCCCTGGGATTCTCTCTCTTGTCTCTTGCCCCCCACCCTCCAAACCCCAAATCTTAGAGGCGCCCTAAAAAAATTAATTCCACCTAAGTGGATTTGTCACTTGGGACTGTATTTCGGGGACGTGCCAAATAATTTACATCCGCGCTCATCAGGGCTGTCCGCTAGAATGATGAATCTTTTGTTGAGTTGCAGAAAGGAAAAAAAAAAGGGGGGGTGCGAAGTACAGAATGATCTATAATGATGTAATATATACATTAAAAGGGTGTCTGGATGATCCGAGTTTTGCTAAAAATGTAAAAAAAGGGGCTTTTTTTTTTTTTTTTTTTTTGATTGATAACAGAGCTTGCTGTTTTTCTGCACGAGCTGTCAGTGGCTGACACAATGGTTGAATTATTAGGGCAGAGAAGGGCAACCATAAATTTCCCGCGTCAGGCAAAAACTCTCTTTATTGTCTCTATGATGGATTGGCCTCTGTACTAGACACCAAATACTCCGTATCACCCTTAAATGGGAACACATTTTTCGTGGCCATAATTCATGTTTTTTAAATAGAAAGTTTGAAATGCCTGCCTATATTTCACCGGCCTGACATATTTATGAATCACTCCCTGCATGCAAATATAATTATTTAAAGCGCCAAGGCTGACATATGGGCTGGCGATGGACTAAAGGCTGTTAGCGGGAGTGACTTTCTTTTAATCCTCTAAATTGAAAAGTAGGGACAGGCGAGGAGGGGGGGGGGAGAGAGAGAGAGAGAGGGAGGGAGGGAGGGTGTGTGTGTGTGGAGGCGGACGCTTTACCTGTCTTGGCAGTTCGAGACAGCCGAAGGGAAAGTTTGGGCTGCTTTCGATCCAGGGGGCTCTTAGAGACGCAGAATTCCGGGGCCGCAGATGAAAAAGAAGGGATTGGGTGAGAGGAGAGAGAGAGAGGGAGGGAGAGGGGTCTTCTTAAGACCAACCACTTGGTTAAAGGAAGGAGATGCCCCACTTGGTCTCCGCTTTGGCCTTTTTTTGGGGGGGGTTACAAGCCACCATTCGTGGTTTGTCTAAACAGAGCCCTGGTGGCGCAGCAGACTAAAGCACTGTTATTAACATCAGCTGACTGCAATTACTGCAAGGTCGAATCTCACCAGGCTCAAGGTTGACTCAGCCTTCCATCCTTTCTAAGGCAGGTAAAATGAGGACCCAGATTGTGGGGGCAATAAGCTGACTTTGTATAAATATATATACAAAAGTATGAAGGCTATTGCTTAACGCATTGTAAGCCGCCCTGAATCTCCAGAGAAGGGCGGCATATAAATAAAAAAAATAAAAATAAAAAAACAGCACCCTAAAATTTTGCAAAAGCGCCCAACTCTTCTCCTCCGCCCCGTCTCCAGACCGTTGATCTCTTGGGAAAGCCACAAAGCCGGGGAGAGGGAGGGGAGGAGGGAATCCTCTTCAGGTTGGGGGGGGTCTTTGGGGGAGAGAGAGAAGCAAAGAAGCAGGGAAGGGGGGAGAGGAGAGGATACGTCGAACACCCCCCCCCCCGCAAAAGGAGGCTATGTGGTTGGATTTCGCGCAGGATCCGTCGCGCCCCCCCCCCCACTCCGCTGCCCCTTCCCAACTTTGCAAAGAGGCGCCGAAGGAGGAAATCCAGCCGGTCTCGAGGAGTGATCGACACCCTTCCCCTCTAGAGGGAGCCGGTTGGACTAGATGACCTCCAAGGTCCCTTCCAGCTCTGTGACTGTTTCCACAGAACGTACACACACCCAGCGATCTGCAGGACCTCCGAAGCCGGGCTGGTGTGTGTGTGTGTGTGGGGGGGGGAACCCTCTTCCTGGGTTCTGCCTCCCGCCCCCCTTCATTGGCCGGGTCGGTGTGCCCCCCAAAGCAGGCACCTCTTCGGCCGTCTCAGCCGCCCCTTGGCTCTGCTGGGCAGGGGTTGGCATGCGATTCTGAGCTGCTGGCTAGCATAAGTCTGCCATGGATGACTCTTCGTGTTTGGGGAAATCGGGAAAGCAAGCCAATGAGACCAATGACTAAGAGCCTGAGTGGCACAGCAGACTAATGCTATTGTTAAAGGTAGTATTTAGCTTCCAGCTGCCTGCAATTACTGCGAGTTCAATTCTCACCAGGCTCAAGGTTGACTCAGCCTTCCATCCTTTCTAAGGTGGGTAAAATGAGGACCCAGATTTTGGGGGCAATAAACTGACTTTGTATAAAATATACAAAAGTATGAAGGCTATTGCTTAACACATTGTAAGCCACCCTGAGTCTCCGGAGAAAGGCTACATACATACATACATACATACATACATACATACATACATACATATACATATACATATACATATATATATAAAATAAGTGGCTCAGTGGCTAAGACACTGAGCTTGTCGATCAGAAAGGTCGGCAGTTCGGTGGTTCAAATCCCTAGTACAGGTCTCCTGAGTGAGCAGGGGGTTGGATTAGATGACCTCCAAGGTCCCTTCCAACTCTGTTACTCCGAGAAGGCCCCCCCCACGGCACAATGCCCCCACCCCCGCCGCACTTCCATCTAAGGTTGAGCTTGGAAGGAAGCCTCCTCCCCGCTCCCTCGGGCCCTAGCGCCCGTCTTACTTGGGCTCAAGCTGGCGGGTGGGAGGCGGACCGAAGAGGAAACTACGCGGTGGGCTTGGGCGCCGCGGGAGACAAAATCGCGAGTTTGGTTTTCCGGCTGGAAGCTGTAAAACTTGCCTGAAGCCAACGTTCCTTTCCTGGTCCTACGGGGGGGGGGAGGGGGGGCGACCAATAAGATTTCATTTAATCCAAAATGAGATTTTTTTTAAAAAAAAATTAATTAATTATATTTTTTATTATACTTGAAAGGACGCTCTGTTTGGAGGTGGTCAGGGTGATTGTGATTATATACAATACTTTATTTTTTAAACATGAAACTCCGTCAACTGATTTTGAATGTTCAGTTGACCGAGTTTCATGTTTAATGAATAAAGTTAATAATAATAATAATAATAATAATAATAATAATAATAATAATAATAATAATAATAATAATGATAATAATAATCCTGGACATCTCAGAGCATCATTTCAAGTATAATAAATATAATTTATTATTAAATTATTATTATTATACATGAAACTCAGTCAACTGAACATTTTAAAATGTATTACAATTTATTATTATTATTATTATTATTATTATTATTATTATTATTATTATTATTATTATTATTATTATTATTATTTACTTTACTCATTAAACATGAAACATGAATGTTCAATCAACTGAACATTCAAAAATGCATCACAAATACCATTGACTGGTGCTAAGGGTTGATACGGGTTGCTGCCAGCGTCCTGGGTATCAACCAAGTACTTTCTTAAGATGTACCATGTTCCAAGTAGCGCAGTTTTTTGCAGTTCTGCTGGTGTTATTGCAGGAAGCTGCAATTTGCTGACATATGTTATAAAATTCTTGGACATGGTACCAAGTGCCCCGATGACAATGGGTATCACTGTGACATGTTTCATCCATAGCCATGTAATTTCGATGGCCAGGTTGCGATATTTCATGATTTTTTCCAGTATTTTTTCTTCAACTTTTTCTACCATCTCCTGGTACCATGAAATTATTAATGATTATTATTGTTATTAATAATAATAATAATAATAATAATAATAATAATTATTATTATTATTATTATTATTATTATTATTATTATTATTTTGCAGGCAAGAAATTTGGCATGTAATAGAAACTGCTTTCCCAACTCCAAAGGAGAATTTTTTAAAAATGCCTCCCAATGCTCCCTGTTAGGTTCTCACCACCATTTCAGCAGCCGTGTTGGTTGCACAGAGCCTTTGGAGTCCCCTTCCAGGGACATCTTCCTCTTCCTCTTCCCCCTCCACGAATGCCTTTACCATTGCAGCCTCACATCACTCTCCACTCACCATGCAACCCCCACCCCACCCCATGTGGGGGAACAACCATGGGCTTCCAGCCAGCACTCGGCCATCCCTCCTCTTCCTCATAGGGTCCTTCTGTCTGATGCTCTTCTTCTCAATTGCCAATAGCTGGGCACTCCTTGGTTTAGGCTGCAGCCTGAGGGTTGCAGAGCTGTTGAAGAAACTCCTGGACAAAGACAGAAGGTTGGCTATGGGAGGAATTGTTGATCTCCCTGACAGCATCAAAACTGTACTTCTGTGCTCTGTTGCCAAAGGAGAACTGGCCTTCTTCAACTGATGTCCTTATTTCTTGAAGACCAGGCCCCAAGGAGTTGCTGGTACAGTTCTACAGAGGAATTATTGAGTCTGTCATCTGCACCTCTATAACTGTCTGGTTTGGCTTTGCAACCCAACAAAACAAACACCGACTTCAGAGGATAATTAGAACTGCAGAAAAAACAATGGCTACCAACCTGCCTTCCATTGAGGACCTGTATACTGCACGAGTCAAAAAGAGGGCTGTGAAAATACCTATAGACCCCTCGCATCCTGGACATAAACAGTTTCAACTCCTACCCTCAAAACGACGCTATAGAGCACTGCACACCAGAACAACTAGACACAAGGACAGTTTTTTCCCGAATGCCATCACTCTGCTAAACAAATAATTCCCTCAACACTATAAACTATTTACTAAGACTGTATTACTATTATTCTTCTCATCCTTCCTATTACCTATCTCCTCCCACTATGACTATAACCATGTTTCCTGTATCTTTACGATTTACATTGTTTTGTTTCCTAGTATGATTTGATTGCTTATTAGTAACCTATGACTATCAATAAGTGTTGTATCTTGTTTCTTGATGAATGTATTTTTTTCTTTTTATGTACACCGAGAGCGTATGCACCAAAGACAAATTCCTTGTGTGTCCAATCACACTTGGCCAATAAAGAATTCTGTTCTGTTCTGTTCTGTTCTGTTCTGTTCTATTCTATTCCCTATTCTATTCTATTCTATTCTATTCTATTCTATTCTATTCTAATTCTATTTTATTCTAATTCTATTCTATTCTATTCTATTTCCTATTCTAGTGTATTTCTTATTCTATTCTATTCTATTCTATTCTATTCTATTCTATTCTAATTCTATTCTATTTTTTCTATTTCTATTATTTCTTATTCTATTCTAATTCTATTCTATTCTATTTCCTGTTCTATTTCTATTTCTATTTCTATTTCTATTTCTATTATTTCTATTTCTATTTCTATTTCTATTTTTCTTCTCTTCTCTTCTCTTCTCTTCTCTTCTCTTCTCTTCTCTTCTCTTCTCTTCTCTTCTCTTCTCTTCTCTTCTCTTCCCTTCCCTTCCCTTCCCTTCCCTTCCCTTCTCTTCTCTTCTCTTCTCAGACCTTTATGGGTCACTTAAGACTTGCGTCTAAACCCCACTCCTCACCAGTCTCAGAATTACCTGCTTCAAATGGGAACAATTCCGATATACGAAGTTTCAAATTCTGTCTTATTACTTTTTATATGGTGATGCCGATGGAGAACTCTTTAGTACTGAATAGAAACTGGGCTAAAGTCACTTTGGTCAGTTTCTAATATTCTCTTGTTGGAAGAAATATCCATCTGGTTCATTTCCAGAAAGACATTGGAAACATGGAGGCTGATTGGAAAGATGGTTTAATGATGAACAGAACCAGTGGTGGTATTCAGCCAGTTCTATCCAGTTCGGGAGAACCGGTAGTGGCGGTGGTGGGAGGCTCCACCCACCCGCCCAGATGTAATCACGTCCCATTTTTTAAAAACTTTATTTTATTGAAAAGACAGTGCTGTTGAGGTCCGCCAGCAGCCTGCGGAGCTGGCAGCGAAGTCGGACAGTGAGGAGGCTGAGGAAGAACATGGGCCAGTCCTGGAGGCTGGGGAAGGCCCGGATGAGGACTCTGCGTCGGAAGCAGAGATGGGGCCAGAGACGTCTGGGAGTGAGGTGCGGACTCCGGAGCCTCCAGAGGCTGACAGCAGAGAGGTAGAGGAACAGGAGGGGCCTGTTCCTAGTGCACGCATGAGAAGAGCTGCCAGAAGGCAAGAGCAGCTAAAGCAAAAAGGACAACTCTGGAGTAAGGCCACGAGATGATTGGCCCCTCCCATAAGGCTTAAAAGACCAGCAATGGCTCTTGGGCTCTTTGTCGGAAAACAACATTGATAGATTTGTTTCTTGTCTTGCTGCACTTATCTCTGGTCGGCGTCTTCTGCTTCTGAACTTTTTGCCAAGAAAAGCCTTTGGCAGTTTGCCAAAGTAGACCAAGGTTGGTGATAAGGCTGAAGAATTGTGTTATGAAGAATTTGTTTTGAATTAGTTTGGATTACGCTGAGAATGAGTTAATTCTCAGCTCTTCTAATAAAGTCTGTTTGTTTAGAACTGATTGTGTCTGATAATACCTACTTGGGCCTGGGTCACAAGTGCCATGTCAGGATAACAATGCAAATAAAGCAGAGCCAGAGAGAAATCAATGGTAAATCTTAACATACAAGCTAATAACTAACTGTACTATGTTAAGCGTAATTACAGTAATACAACTAAAAAACAAGAGAAAAGAAAACTTCAACTAAATTTCTACTTAATTAGCTTATTTACATTTTCCATATTATATCCATAATTTTATACATCTTTGTTGTCCACACTAACGATTATTAACATTCATAAACTTCCCTCTCATTTCTACTTCTTGTCTCTATCCATTCATAAAATTTATTCCATGTCCTATAATATTTCGAGTCTTCTTTATCTTTAATTTTTAAAGTCAATCTGTCCATTTCAGCACAATCCCAAATTTTCCTAATGATGTCATCATCCGATGGAGTGTTCGCATTTTTCCAATATTTAGCATATGTAATTCTAGCTGCTGTCAATATGTAACACTAAGTAAATGGTTGCTTTGTCATAACTTCCCAACAGTATACCTAAAAGGCACTTTTCTGGTGTGAACTCAATATGTTGCTTAGTTATCATTTCTAACCAATTATGAATTTTCTCCCAGGAACTCCTTGCTTTCTTACATGTCCACCACATGTGGTAGTATGTTCCTGTAGTCTAGTTACATTTCCAACAATTGGCGGGGGAGTTTTATACATCTTGACCAATCTTGCTGATTGCAAATGCCATCTATAAAACATTTTGTAAAGGTTTTCTTTATAGGCCATGGCCATCGTCAGTTTGTAGTTTCTCTCCCAAATTTTTAACCATTTTTCTAATTCTATGTTGTATCCGAAATTCTTTGCCCAGGCAATCATCGTTTCTATCTATAAACTATCTCTTCCTCCATTTTATAATTCAGTAAATAATTATATATATATTTAAATTATTTTTTCATCCGTCCCCATTAAAATTTTGTCCAGTGCTGTTTGTTCTTTATTTACATCCCATAATTTAACATCTTTTTCGTGCCTTGATTGGATCTTCAAATATGGCCACCAAGATACAGTAAGTCCAACCCCTGATTCTGCAATTGTTGTCAGGATTTAAGATCACCCCAGTGGTGGGTTGCCCCTGGTTCGAACCGGTTCGCAAGAACCGGTAGTAAAACCAGTGGGAGGCTCCGCCCACCAACTCCAATGTCATCAGGAAGCTTCTGTGCATGCACAGAAGAGCGTGTGTGCGTGGCCCCATTGCAAACCGATAGTAAAGGTAAGTAGAACCCACCCCTGAATCACTCCTTTCATCTAAAATATCCTTGTAGGATACAATTTAGGAATACAATTAAAGCAATTTACACCCAACAGGATGCAAAAGTATTGGTTAATGGAGATGTGACAAAGTTTTAGTATACAAAAAGGAACAAGGCAAGGTTGTCCCCTCTCCCCATTACTATTTATTTTAATATTAGAAGTATTGACGAGGAACATAAGACAAGATACAGAGATAAAAGGAATGGAAATTAGAAATGAAAAGTACAAACTCCAAGCTTTCACTGAGGACTTAGTGTTTATATTAGAAGAACCCATAGAAACTGGCCCTAAATTGATAAAGAAAATTGAGGAATATGGAGAGGTGGCAGGGATGAAAATAAATAAAGATAAAACCAAGATATTAGTCAAAAATCTCACCAACAAACCAAAAAAGGAATTGACAGAGAAAATTGACCTACAGATAGAAAAAAAAGGTTAAATACCGTGGTATTTTCTTAACAGCTAGGTGTGGGACAATCAAAGAGGACAATTATACAAAGCTGATACAACAAATTAAAATAAATCTGGAAAGGTGGAAGAATATACAGTGATCGATGATAGGGAGAATTGCAGTGATGAAAATGAATGTATTACCAAAACTACTCTTTTTATTTCAAACCATACCAGTAAAATTAGAAAAGAATTTTTTTGACGAACTAAATAAAACGACTCTGAAATATATTTGGCAAGGTAAAAAAAATCGAGAATAAAATTGAAAGTATTACAGGACTCTAGGAATAATGACAGTTTTGGACTCCCAGACTGGGAATTGTATTACCAGGCTGCAGCTCTCACTTGGCTAAAAGTTTGGATAAACTTGACTAACAGAAGACTATTATTACTAGAAGGACACGACTTGTAATTAGGCTGGCATGCCTTTCTTCGGTATGGCAGAAATACGGTGCACAAATATTTCCAGAGGCATTAAGTGAGGAACGCATTGCTTAACATTTGGGGGGAAATTAAACTGCAACACTATAGGGAAGTACCAGTCTGGCTCTCTCCAATGGAGGCAATAATATATCCGAATCAGGGGTGAAATCCAGCAGGTTCTGACAGGTTCTGGAGAACCAGTAGCGTAAATTTTGAGCAGTTTGGGGAACCGGCAAATACCACCTCTGGCTGGCCCCAGAATGGGGTGGGAATGGAGATTTTGCAATATCCTTCCCCCAGGAGTGGGGAGGGAATGGGGATTTTGCAGTATCCTTCCCCTGGGGTGGGGAGGGAATGGGGATTTTGCAGTATCCTTTCCCTGGGGTGGGGTGGGAATGGAGATTTTTCAATATTCTTCTCCCAAGAGTGGTGAGGGAATGGGGATTTTGCAGTATCCTTCCCCTGGAGTGGGAAGGGAATGGAGATTTTGCAGTATCCTTCCCCTGCCACGCCCACAGAACTGGTAGTAAAAAAAATGGATTTCACCACTGATCCAAATCTTATAAACTGGTGAATCATATAATGTTTTTGGTACTCTGCGCATGCACGGAAGGCCCGCACAAGTGCGTAGGTGGTGCATGGGCTCACATTTGCGAGCCAGTAGTGAAGGTAAGTTAATACCAGCCCTGAACAGAACCTCCAGAAATGCAAATCCTAGGTGTTTGAGCTAATCTGGTCAATCTCTGTTTTATGTCTGTTTAGGTTTGAAGTTTGGACTGCTCTGGAATGGTGCAATGAAAGGTGTTAGGCAATTCCTATTGTGGCTTAATGGCTTTCATCCTGGGTTGGATCTTGGATGAGGAGCTGCTTTCTAATCCTACCGTTCTGCCAAGGAGTTTTGAAATATCCTGTCTTGAATGGGATTTCTGCCTGCAGTATTTGCTTTGCTTATGAATAGAGCTATCTAGACACTTGGATTCCTCTTTCAATAAACTCTTTATCTCCTGCACGCAGCCCTCCTGAGCTCCATTTTCACTGGCAGAGGTAACAAGGGCCGGTCCTTCACTGTTTCCAGGGGGGTCCCGCAGGCCATATCTAAGCATTCCATGGGCTGGATCCAGTCCCCAGGCCGTGAGTTTGACACCCCTGAGCTAAGCCATTCCTTATATGAGCATTCAGATAAGGCAGCATTTCTTCCCCCGTCTCCCAAGGTCTTTCTCCCATACCTTTTATACTATGTGTGTGAAGCCTTCAGAGTTATTCCCTCAACCAGGCTGTTCAATGGATTTGGACAGATACAGAATTGTGTTGGTTAAAGTTGTTTCTTTTACCTGTTTGCAACCCCCTCCCAATTGGCTAGATTGTGATACAAGAAGTCCTTGACATACAACCGTTTGTTTAGTGACCATTTGAAGTTACAACAAAGCCGAAGAAAGTGACTTACGACAGTTTTTCACACTTAACGACCATTGCCGGTGAAGCATCCCCATGGTAAACGTGCTCACCATTCAGATGCTGGGCAATTGACTCATATTTATGACGGTTACAGTGCCCTGGGGTCATATGATCATCTTTTTGCAACCTTCTGACAAGCAAAGTCAATGGGGAAGCCAGATTCATTTAACAACTGAACATTGCTACTAACTGAACAACGGCAAGGCTTCACTTAACAACCATGGCACGAAAGATCATAAAATGGGTCAAAACTCGCTTAACTACTGTCCCAGCAACAGAAATTTTGGAATCAATTATGGTCGTAAGTCGAGAACTAACTGTATGGCATTCCAGGAGGGGGAAGGAATACCATCTCTCTGACCAGAAGTTCGGTTCCCCACCATCAGGGGTGAAATGGTCCCGGTTCAGACCGGATTGCCCGATCCAGTAGCAATGGTGGTGGGTGGTTCGGAGAACAGGTAGCAGAAATCCCTGCCCCCCCCACATGCCCAGCTGAGCCATGCGGTTATCAGAGGCTTTTTTAAACTTTTAAAAGCATTTTTTCTACAAATGCTTTTAAAAGTAAAAAAATGATGATTGCGCGGCTCAGCTGGTATCGTTAGAGTCCTTTAAAAGCGTTTTCTACCTCCGCTTTGGCCGAAGAGGTTATAGAAAAAATGCTTTTAAAAGTATATATATATATAAAAAAAAGTTGGCCACGCCTACCCAGTCACATTACCCCCCACCAAGACACGCCCACAGAACCAGTAGTAACAAATTTTACATTTCACCACTGCCCACCATAGTCTTCTCCTAGTGTGGCGTCCTTTTTCCTCTACCTGTCCTAACTGAAAGCCCTATCAATTGTGGAGCCAACCGACGACAGGGAGCCGCAGCAGAGGGATAAAAGAGCCACATGCGGCTCCAGAGCTGCGGGTTGCCAACCCCTGCTCTAACCCAACCCGCATAAATGCATAATGTTTTATCCTGTCTCAGACATGTGTTTCTGAGTTTGAATGTCTATGGAGATTCTCAGTCATCCAGGTTGTCCCAAAGGTGCTTTTTCCAAGAGGCAACTGGATTTTCTTTGGTTTTTCTTTGAAGACGTTTTGCTTCTCATCCAAGAAGCTTCTTCAGCTCTGAGTTTAAAGTTCCATGAGAAAGTTTCTTTACACAATAAAGCTGCTTCTATCTGCACCATAAGGATATTTCTTAGTTTCAACCTACAGAGCTGTGGTGAGATTTAATTATTTTTGGCAATAGGGGCAGACTCTGGATTATTTTGGCTGTTCCCAGAAGCTAAGCAGGTTCAGGCCTGATTAATAACTGTATGGGCGCCCACCAGGGAATCTTAGGCTACAAGCCAGTCCTAGCAAAAAAAAAAGCAGTGCCAAACCACACCTATCCTACTGCCAAAAACACTCCAAGGCTGTGCTTGTTTAATCCCAGGATTCAAACTTAATTCAAGGTTGTTTTAGTGCCTAAATAACAAGCAAAGTCGAAGTGACTCCTGGAACTGAAGCAGGAAGCACTTATGCCTTGTTAAGAGCCTTCTAATGACAGTTAACTGATGCAATTGCAGTATTTGACCAATCACAGCCTAGCAAAAGGAAGTTGATTCATTTGCGGTCTTCATAAAAAAAATGTTGCTGTGACTTTGATGTGCAACATAAGAATCCAAAAAGAAAAAAAAAAGAAAGAAAAAAAAAAAACTCCCTCCAAGCGTTGAGAAGCTTCTAGAGAAGGAGGAGGGTACAAAACCCTCACCAGGACAGGAGAAGGAAGCGAGCTGTATTTCACTTGTCAAAGCTGCTTCCTGTCCATGTTAGCTTGATTTCGAAACACATGCAGTGGGAGCACAGAGAATTAAAAAAAAGGGGCAATGTTAGCTATTAATAGAAATTCTGAGGATTATCATTTTTGTACATCGTTTTTTCGTGCTTTTAATCATCCGCCGTTGGTTGGGTATATTTTTTAAATCTAAAAGAGTTCTCGTGAGATAGCGAACTGATTCTGCTTGGCTACGCTAGCTACTGTAAGGCATGGAAGTCAATAGCCTTTTAGTTCTAGAAATCTTGGTTTCCTAAAATAAAGCAAGATGGTTAAGTTGCCCCTGATGGTTTGGTTGTTGCTGGTTTATCTTTTAGTTCTGTTTCCACAAAATGGATTTCTGACTTGCCCAGAATCTCAAATTTCTTTCAGATTGAAATAGAATTCACTCACCCTATGCAGGAGTTCCTTCCTTCCTTCCTTCCTTTCCTTCCTTCCTTCCTTCCTTCCTTCCTTCCTTCCTTCCTTCCTTCCTTCCTTCTTCTTCTTTCTTCCTTTCCCTTCCTTTTCTTCTTCCCTCCTTTCCCTTCCCTCCCTCCCTTCCTAATATGTATGCCACCCATTTCACTATCAAGTGATTCTGACACTTTAAGAATAAAAATATCTAATAGGAAGAATTGTGTCCTTGGGAATGGATCAAAAGTGATCAGTCGAAGGCAAATTCAACTGATGTCTTCAGGAGGAAGATATAAAATTTACCCTATACATAGCCTATACATAGCCTTAGTAGAGAAAGTCATATTTTTTGGCTTTTTACAGCAACTGATATCACTCCCAACGATGATATGATAGCAACAGAGAGTGTAGCTGAGAACACACCAGGGGAGAAATCCAATTTTTTTCCCTTACCGGTTCTGTGGGCGTGGCTTGGTGGGTGTGGCAGGGGAAGGATATTGCAAAATCTCCATTCCCACCCCACTCCAGGGAAAGGATACTGCAATATATCCATTCCCTCCCCTCCTGGGGGAAGGATATTGCAAAATCTCCAGCCCAACCCCACTCTGGAGCCAGCCAGAGATGGTATTTGCCGGTTCTCCAAACTACTCAAAATTTCCACTACCGGTTCTCCGAACTGCTCAAAATTTCCACTACCAGTTCTTCAGAACCTGTTAGCACCTGCTGGATTTCACCCCTGGAACAGACCAACATCTCTTCTCTAGCAAACTGTTATAATGATGCAAACTATAATGAACACAACAATGCATGTGTGTTCTCAATGATAGAAATATGGCCTCAGGGTCTTCAAAAACAAAAAAAAAATCTTCTATGTCAAGACTAGAAATTTTAATAAGAAAATCTTGAAAAAACTCAACATTTCATTTGAGTGAAGTTATTAAAACCTGCAGGGCAAATGCAAGAAATCACACGCAAGAAATCAAAATAGTTGTAAGGTACATCCTTTCCAAGGATGCAAAACTGCTATTTTGCCGGATCGCTAAGGGCAAAGTCATTGGAGTGTTGAGAGGGCCTCCATACAGTTGAAACGGGAGCGCTCAGAAGGAGGAGTCATAAAAGTCAAGATGGCAGCTGAGACTGTGCGATGCAAGCCCCAGGAAGCTCTGTGGTGGAATAAAGTCTAGAGTCGCAGAATAGGAAGGTCTCTTCTCTGGGAAATAAAGAGACAATATAGCTTGGAATCTTTGATATGCAAGAAAAGGATTAAGGCGACCAGCCCTAGCAGTTGGAACATGGAACACAGAATAACAAAGTTGCTCGAGCAGAAGACTCTATACCATTTCAGATAAATGAATGCCCAAGTCTGTTTTTGAAAACCTCCAATGTTGAGAGAATCCACATCTTCTGGAGGCAAGCTGTTCCACTGGCTAATTGTCCTCACTGTCAGGGAATTTCGCCTTAGTTTTAGGTTGGTTTTCTCCTTGATTAGTTTCCATCCATTGCTTCTCGTCTTGCCTTCTGGTGCAATTAATTTCACATTAATTTCAATTAAGTTCACAGGGTTTATCTAACAGTTCTAAAGATAAGCGCTTGGGTTTGGCAAGATTCCTGTACATAGGCGAGCAGCAATAAAGAAACGATTCTGAGATAAGTCCTGTTGTCATTCTTGGTTTCTTTTGGGCCTGCCTGACAGGTTGCCTTTATGAAACAATCAGGAGATCATTTCTTAGACTGGAAAGACTGGCCCCTGGACCAGGCTCATAGTGGGAAAAGTTCATAGTGGGAAAACTGTTCATGGAAAATCAAATGGAAGTGATCTTTTCTGGAAATATTACGAAAAGCAGCATCTCAGGAAGGAACTATTAAGAGTTTTAGAAATTCTACTTTACATGCAATATTAAATGTAAATCCAGCATGAATCCATATCCTGAAATAGAAGAATCCATCCATGACACATTTGCAGGGAAATGGTTATTAATGCTTGGTTATATTTTTCCTTTCGCAGCGCGTAGAAAATGCACATTAATTCATCTTCTACTTTGCTGCCTTTCTCAAATATTATTCACTCTGCTTTATTTATAATTTATCTACAAATGAAAGCGATGACAAATACAATTCCTAAATATAAAGTGTTGGGTTTTTCTTTCTCCCTTTAATGCCGAGTACTTCTAAGAACTGATTAAAATGTTTGCACTGCTTCTAAGGAGTCCTGTGTATTTATAATAAACTCTTTATTTATAGTCTGAGAAATTGGAGGCCTTACTTTATTATTATTATTATTTATTGAATTTCTATACCGCCCTTCTCCCGAAGGACTCAGGGCGGTGAACAGAATAAGATTTCATATACATATAATAATACTTGAAACTATCTAGGGTATTATACAGATTTATCTCCCAGAAAAACAAAAAAAAAATGATTTCTATTGAATATGTTGAACAATCAAGGACTAATTAAAGGCAAATTACAGTCTGTTTATAATGTAAAACAGTTATAGACAAGGTAGATTAATAAATTATTTTTTATTTCCTTTATAACAGTTTTTCTTCTTCTGCAAGGTAATGCAAATTTATGGACATTTCCCCTAATCTTCATCCAAATGTAACAAAACCCAGACCTGCTTGCTTTCTGGGAGGTGGTGGTATCACATTATCTTCTTGCTGGATTATCAAGGCATCTAGGATACTTTTTAGTTGGTTCTGAAAACTAATATTTCACAACTACAGGCATCTGGATGTACCTAAAAATTCCACTTGGATCCTCTGAGAGGCAACAACAAAGCCATCAACTCACCTTTCCTCTTAAAAGACCCGCTAAAATGGTGACAGTTCAGGAGATGCGATTCGTATAAATGGAGAAAATCAGGTGCAGATTCCATAGGGTTGTAACAAAATGGCCTGTTTTACTTAAAATTCAAATAGACTATGGCTTAGCCAGAAATCAAATGATAAAGATAGAGATCTGATACACATTTTAAACTGGTGAAAGAGTCTGTTGGTGATACTATCTTAGTTGAGAATTGGTGGTTGTTGATGGACAAAACCAAAACAAATTTTGATTGTAACAGTTGCCAGTTTCAATGGTTTCTTTCCTCCTGTCACATGAAAAAAATAAAAATAAAATGTATCACATGAGAACAACATGATATCTTTACATAACTGGGGCCTTTTAGACAGCTTTGGTTGTAATGTTTTGAGAGAAGATGACAAAGGAGGAAAAGTACAATTTTGCTCAATCTGGTTTCATTTCCAGGACCGTACATGTAGTTTATTTATTTGATTTTTATCCTGCCTTTATTACTTTATAAATAACTCAAGGTGACGAACATACATAATACTCCTTCCTCCTTCTATTTTTCTCACAACCACCCTGTGAGGGGGTTGGGCTGACAGTGAGTGACTAGCCCAAAGTTTCCTAGCTAGCTTTCATAGCCAAGGCGGAACTAGAACTCACAGTCTCCTGGTGATTGGCTCAAAGTTTCCCAGTTAGCTTTCTTTCTTTCTTTCTCTTTCTTTCTTTCTCTTTCTTTCTTTCTTTCTTTCTTTCTTTCTTTCTTTCTTTCTTTCTTTCTCTCTTTCTTTTGAGTTTTTTATTGAATAAACAAAATTATTACAATTTAACAATTTCGGTTTGGCTACGTGCAGACATGCTATATACATTATATAAGTGGTATACAATAAAGTTATACAAATAGTTTAGAATTTAGATATTAAGTATTTATAAATTATTACATTGTTAGTTATAATACATCTTATTTACCTATATAAGTTACATAGTTTGATACTGTCTTTCTTAATTCAAATTAGTATTTACGTTTATTTTCTAACCACCTATATCACCTTTACCATACCGTGTAAAATTCTGAATCCTCATTCTCATTTAATATATATGTTAACCTACACATCTCAGCGCATTCTAATATTTTACTAATTATCTGTTCTTCTGTTGGGCCTCCTTTCTCTTTCCATTGTTTCGCATATACTAATCTGGTGGCTGTAATGATGTGTATGATTAAGTATTTCTTCTTCTTCCCATATGCCCTTCTTAGTACTCCCAGGAGATAGATTTCTGGCTCCAGTTTAATATTTTCCTCTATTACTTCTTGAATCCATTTTTGTATTGTTCTCCAAAATTTCGGCGCTTCCGGACACGTCCACCACATATGGTAGAAGGTACCTTGGGAATGGCCAATGGCCATTGAGACTAGAACTCAGAGTCTCCTGATGATTGGCTCATAGTTTCCCAGCTAGCTTTCATGGCTAAGGCGGAACTAGAACTCATAGTCTCCTGGTGATTGGCACAAAGTTTCCCAGCTAGCTTTCATGGCTAAGGTGGGACTAGAACTCACAGTCTCCTAGTGATTGGCACAAAGTTTCCCAGCTAGCTTTCATGGCTAAGGCGGGACTAGAACTCAGAGTCTCCTGGTTTTTAGCCTCACGGCTTAAGCACTATATCAAACTAGTGGCTAATTTTCTTAATAAGCGTTAGGGAAACTACTTTTTGTCACCTTTTCTACTTCTTCAGATAGTCCTTGACTTACGACCCCAATAGAGCCCAAAATTTCTGTTGCTAATTGAGGCATTTATGAAATGAGGGTTTTGCCTCATTTTACAAACTTCTTTGCCACAGTTGTTAAGTGAGTCACTGCAGTTGTTAAGCTACTAACATGGCTGTTAAGTAATTCTGGTTTCTCCATTGACTTTGCTTGTCAGGTGGTCACAAAAGGGAATCACCTGATCCCGGGGACACTGCAACCGTCATTAATAGGTGTCATTTGCCAAGCGACCAATTCAATTTCAATTTAATTCAATTTATATGCTGCCCCTCTCCAAAGACTCAGGGCGGAATCAGACCAAATTCTGATCATGTGACCATGAGGATGCTACAATGGTTGTGCGATTCCTTTTTCAGTGCCATTGCAGTCACTAAACAACCTGTTGTAAGTCGAGGACTACCTACACGCTGTTTTAGAAGAGGTGATCCATCTATAAAGCAGGACTCAGCCTTCTTAGCTTCCAATCCCAGGCAAGGTTAGGCAGCAGACATCAAGGGAAGGCAGCCAATCAGCAGACTGGGAATTCCAGGGAAACATTTGGGCTTCCAGGAATACTTTTACTCTTCCTCTCCTCCTTCTCCTCTTCCTCTCAGTACCCCTGGCTTGTGGCTGCTCCCTACTGTAGGGTGGCGAAAGCCAGAAGAACCTGGCTCACAGCTTTTGCAAGCCTCCTCTCCCCATAGACCAGTGACAGCTAACCTTTTCGGTACCGAGTGCCAAAACTGGAGTGTGTGTGTGACAGCTGGCTGGTGCGACGGAACCTGGAAGGAGCAGCTGGCTGGTGCGCATGCGAGGGACCCTGGAAGAGAGCAGCTGGCTGGTGCGCATACATGCGATGGACCCCAGAAGAGAGCAAATGGCTGGTGCGCATGCATGCGACAGACCCCAGAAGAGACCAGCTGGCTGGTGCGCATGCATGTGACGGAACCTGGAAGGAGCAGCTGGCTGGTGCACATGCAAGGGACCCTGGAAGAGAGCAGCTGGCTGGTGCGCATGCATGTGACGGACCCCAGAAGAGAGCAGCTGGCTGGTGCGCATGCATGCGATGGAACCCGGAAGAGAGCAGCTGGCTGGTGCGCATGCATGTGATGGAACCCGGAAGAGAGCAGCTGGCTGGTGCGCATGCATGTGACGGACCCCAGAAGAGACCAGCTGGCTGGTGCGCATGCATGCGACAGAACCCAGAAGAGAGCAGCTGGCTGGTGCGCATATGATGGACCCCAGAAGAGAGCAGCTGGCTGGTGCGCATGCATGCGATGGACCCCAGAAGAGAGCAGCTGGCTGGTGTCCATGCATGCGATGGAACCCAGAAGAGAGCAGCTGGCTGGTGCGCATGCATGCGATGGAACCCGGAAGAGAGCAGCTGGCTGGTGTCCATGCATGCGATGGAACCCGGAAGAGAGCAGCTGGCTGGTGCGCATATGATGGACCCCAGAAGAGAGCAGCTGGCTGGTGCGCATGCATGTGACAGACCCCAGAAGAGCAGCTGGCTGGTGCGCATGCATGCGATGGACCCCAGAAGAGAGCAAATGGCTGGTGCGCATGCATGCGATGGACCCCAGAAGAGAGCAGCTGGCTGGCGTGCATGCATGCAACGGAACCCAGAAGAGAGCAGCTGGCTGGTGCGCATGCAAGTGATGGACCCCAAAAGAGAGCAGCTGGCTGGTGCGCATGCATGCAACGGAACCCAGAAGAGAGCAGCTGGCTGGTGCGCATGCATGCAACGGAACCCAGAAGAGAGCAGCTGGCTGGTGCGCATGCATGTGACAGACTCCAGAAGAGAGCAGCTGGCTGGTGCGCATGCATGCGCCGGAATCCGGAAGAGAGCAGCTGGCCGGTGCTCATGTGTGTAACAGAACCTGAAAGAGAGCAGCTGGCCAGTGGGCATGTCCAGAGAGGGCTCTGCGTGCCACCTCTGCCACGCGTGCCATAGGTTTGTCATCATAGGCATAGACTGTGCCCGATACCACCACCACTGTTTCCTGAGCTCTTACAAAGTTGGTACTCTGGACAGGTGTATTGTGAGCCCTCTGGCAGGTGAGCTTGAGACGGGTCTGAAAGGAAGAAACCATCAGGTGTGCTTCCTCCTCTTTACAATACAATGCTCCTCAATTTACAACCACAATCCAATCCAAAATTTCTGCGGTTGAGACATTTGTTCAGTGAGTTTTGCCCCCGTTTTATGACCTCTCTTGCCACGGTTGCTAAGCGAATCGCTGCAGTTGATTAGTTAGCAACCCGTTTGTTAAGTGAATCTGACTTCCCCCTTGACTTTGCTTGTCAGGTGGTCGCAAAAGGGGATCCCCTGACCTTGAGAAACAGCAATGGTCGTAAGTCTGAAACAGTTGGCAAGCATCTGAATTTTGATCACGTGACCCTGGGGGATGCTGCAACGGCTGTAAGTGCGAAAAACATTCCTAAGTGCGAAAACAAAAGTCCTGAGTCACTTTTTTCAGCACCGTTGTAACTTTGCACGGTCACTAAACGAACCGTTGTAAAGTCGAGGACTAGCTGCCTCACTGAAAGGGCACCAAAGGCCAGCAGCCAGCCGACCACCCAGGCATTTTTTCTTCTTCTGATTGGCAGCCAAAAAAAGTTTTGAAAAGTTTTAGAGGCGTCTTGGAGGTGTAAAATAGGGGGTGGGGGGAGAAAAACGAGGCAGGCGCCCCCATCTTCACCCCACCCCGGCTGGGCCTGGACGGAGCTCCCCCCCTCCCCGAGGCCAGCCCCCTCCCCTCTTCCCGGGGCTCCCCAAACCCGGAAGGTCCCCTGGCCCCGCAGCGAAGCGCAGAGCCCGCCCGGCTGAGCAAGCAGCCCGCCTAAGCGCCGGCAGCGGCTCTTCCGCCTGGCGATCAGCTGACCGCCTTCAAGGAAGCGGCATCCCGGAGGGGCTTCAGCCGGGAGGCCACTTGCAGCTGGCCGGCCGGCCGCGCCCCTCGCCCCGCCCCGCCCCGCCGGCCGCTCCGACAGCCCCGCCGTCCTTTGCCCCGGGCGCAGGCAGCGCAGCCATGGCCGGGCGGCTGGTGAACGGGACGCAAGTAAGTGCCTTCGCCCGGCCCGCGCTTGGCTCCCCGCTCTGCCCTGAGGGAGCCCTGGCCTCTCCTCCTTCTCCTCTCCTCTCCCTTTCCTTTCCTCTTCTCCCTTTCCTCCTCCTCCTCTACCTTTCCTTTTCTCTTCTTCCTTTCCTCCTCCTCCTCTCCCTTTCCTCTCCCTTTCCTCCTGCTTTACCTTTCCCTTCCTCCTCTTCCTCCTCTCCCTTACCTACTCCTTTCCTCTTCCTCCTCTCCTCCTGCTTTCTCTCACCTTTCCTTCTCTTCCTCTCCTCTCCCTTTCCTCCTGCTTTACCTTTCCCTTCCTCCTCTCCCTTGTCTACTTCTTTCCTCTTCCTCCTCTCCTCCTGCTTTCTCTCACCTTTCTTCCTCTTCCTTTCCTCCTCCTTTCCTCCTGCTTTATCTTTCCCTTCCTCCTCTCCCTTGCCTACTCCTTTCCTCTTTCTCCTCTCCTGCTTTACCTCTCCCTTCCTCCTCCTTTCCTCCTGCTTTCTCTCTCCTTTCCTTCTCTTCCTCTCCTCTCCCTTTCCTCCTGCTTTACCTTTCCCTTCCTCCTCTCCCTTGTCTACTTCTTTCCTCTTCCTCCTCTCCTCCTGCTTTCTCTCACCTTTCTTCCTCTTCCTTTCCTCCTCCTTTCCTCCTGCTTTATCTTTCCCTTCCTCCTCTCCCTTGCCTACTCCTTTCCTCTTTCTCCTCTCCTGCTTTACCTCTCCCTTCCTCCTCCTTTCCTCCTGCTTTCTCTCTCCTTTCCTTCTCTTCCTCTCCTCTCCCTTTCCTCCTGCTTTACCTTTCCCTTCCTCCTCTCCCTTGTCTACTTCTTTCCTCTTCCTCCTCTCCTCCTGCTTTCTCTCACCTTTCTTCCTCTTCCTTTCCTCCTCCTTTCCTCCTGCTTTATCTTTCCCTTCCTCCTCTCCCTTGCCTACTCCTTTCCTCTTTCTCCTCTCCTGCTTTACCTCTTCCTTCCTCCTCCTTTCCTCCTGCTTTCTCTCTCCTTTCCTCCTCTTCCTCCTCTCCCTTTCCTCCTGCTTTACCTCTCCTTTCCTCCTCCTCTCCTTCTGCTTTACTTCTCCTTTCCTCCTCTTCCTCTCGTCTTTCTCCTCTCCCTTTCCTCCTTTCCTCTTCCTCCTCTACTTCTCTACCTCTCCTCCTCTCTCCTCCTCCTCCTGCTTTACCTCTCCCTTCCTCCTCTTCCTCTCCCTCCTCTCCTCCTGCTTTAACTCTCCTTTCCTCCTCCTCTCCTTCTGCTTTACCCCTCCTTTCCGCCTCTTCCTCTTCCTCTCCTCTTTCTCCTCTCCTCTTTCTCCTCTCCCTTTCCTCATCCTCCTTTGCCCCTTTTCCTCTTTCTCTCCTTCTCCTCTTCCTCAGCCACCTGTGGCTGCTCCCGAAGCGCACGTGCGCTCCCAAACTTTCCCTCAGCACCGCCCCTTTTCCCTCAGCCGCGCTTTTCCACGCCTCTCACTCACCCCCCGCCCCGTTTCCCCCCTCCCTCGTCGCGGGGTTCAACCTGCTGGGCGCGAGGAAAAGGCGGCAAAGGGCGGGAAATAAAGGACTTTCCCGAAAGGGGCCACGCGCCTTCTGACAGCTGCGGTCAGTTTGGACTCGCGCACGCGCTCTCTGCTCTCCTCGGTTTTGCTGGCTACGGAGGCCATCCAGACGTTCCTCTCCTCCTCCACAAGCATCTTTTTGAGAAGCCCTTCCTGGAGTCTTGTCACACTTAAGCCACGGTTCGTTTAGTGACCGTTCAAAGTTACAGCGGCACTGAAAAAAAAGAGGCTCCCACTTTACGACGTCTGCAGCATCCCCAGGGTCACCCGATTTATAGTCAGACGCTTGGCAACCGACTCATATTTATGACGGTCGCAGTGTATGTGTGTGTAGGTCACATGATCCCCTTTTGCGACCTCCTGACAAAGCAAAGTCAAAGGGGAAGCTGGATTCGCTTAACAACCGTGCTACTCACTTAACAACTGCAACGATTCGCTTAACAACGATTCGCTTAACAACCGTGGCACGAAAGATCCTAAAATGGGTCAAAACCTGCTTAACGACTGTCTCAGCAACAGAAATGTTGGGCTCAAATGTTGGTCGTAAGTCAAGGACTAATTGTATGGCATTCCAGGAAAGGGGAAGGAGAATACCGTCTCTCTAACTAACCCAACTGGTAGTGCTAGGCATAAATGCATAACGGTGGCAAGAAAAGTCGCAAAATGAGGCAAAACTCAACAAATGACCCCCAGAAATTTTGAGCTGAGTTGTGGTTGTACATTGAGGACTACCTACAGATCCTAGCGAGAGTGGTTTTTCGAAGTTGAATTGGCCAAATCTTTATTGGCCAAATGTGAGTGGAGACACAAAGAATTTGTCTCCAGTGTAGAATCTCCCAATTGTACCTACAAACAACTTCCCAACTTATTTATTTATTTATTTACTGAATTTCTATACCGCTCTTCTTCCGAAGGACTCACAATAACTTAAAATAACTTGAAATACTCATAATCATAATCATAAGTTTATTTATCAAGCACATATAATATAACAGATAAAAAGTATAAACATAATCTGAATACATGAAAAGAGTAAGAGTAAAACGGAATATTAGGACAGGGACAGCACGCTGGTGCACTTATGCACGCCCCTTACAGACCTCTTAGGAATGGGGTGAGGTCAACAGTAGACAGTTTAAGGTTAAAGTTTTGGGGGTTTGGGGAAGAAACCACAGAGTCTGGTAGTGCATTCCAGGCATTGACCACTCTGTTACTGAAGTCATATTTTCTGCAATCGAGTTTGGAACGGTTTACCTTGAGTTTGTATCTATTATTTGCTCGTGTATTATTGCGGTTGAAGCTGAAGTAGTCATTAACAGGAAGGACATTGTGGCAGATAATTTTATGTGCTATACTTAGGTCAGACTGAAGTCGGCGTAGTTCTAAGTTGTCTAAGCCCAAAATTTGGAGTCTGGTGGCATAAGGTATTTTATTGCGGTTAGAGGAATGGAGGATTCTTCTTGTAAAATATCTCTGGAGTCTCGATTGTATTTATGTCCGGTATGCAGTGCGGGTTCCAGACAGATGAGCTGTATTCAAGAATTGGTCTAGCAAATGTTTTGTATGCTCTAGTTAGTAGTACAACATTATCAGAGAAGAAGCTACGCAAGATTAGGTTAACAACTCTTAATGCCTTTTTGGCAATTTTGTTACAGTGTGGGCTCAGGCACTTAGATCTTTAGAAGTGAGTACTCCAAGTTCAAACCAATTGCCCCCTGCTAAAGCTTTTTTTTTTTTTTTGTAAATATTTTTTATTTATTTTTTCAAATTTAAACATAAAAACATAACTTTCAAGAGCAAAAATCTCGATCCGGTCATAGATGGTTACCACGCTTACATTCCTTTCACAAGCTCAATTCACAATTTCCATTACATCTTTTATAAATAAACAAAAAAAGAAAAAAAAAGAAGATTAAAAAAGCTAAAGCTTTGTTGCCATGCCAAAATATTTATTTATATTTCATATTTCTTTACCTTCCCATCTCCCTCCGAGAGGGGCACTGGCCGGTGTACAATATAATCAATGAAATTAACTTAAATCAGGAATGATTTCAGATTAAAAAGTTTTTTTTAAAAAAAAATATAATAACATTGTAACATTTCCATTATGATTCCAATATTGAAGATGGGGTTAAATTGCTTTCCTGTTGATTTTGGATTGAAAGTCAGATTTCAATTACAATCCTGCAATAATCCTTGATTAATGGCTGCATAATATGTACAGATAGCTCTTGACTTACAACTGCTTGTTTAGTGACCGGTCAAAGTTGCAACAGCACTGAAAAAATCCACTTTTGACTGGTTGCAGGATCCCCAGAGTCATGTGATCAAAATTCAGATGCTTGGCAACTGACTCCTATTTATGACGGTTGCAGTGTCTCGGGGATCCACTTTGGTGACCTCCTGACAAGCAAAGTCAAGGAGGAAGCTAGGTTTACCTACAGCGACTAACTTAACAACTGCAATGGTTCGCTTAACGACGGTGGCAAGAAAGTTCACAAAATGGAGCAAAACCCAATAACTATCTTGCTTAGCCATGGAAATTTGCGGGTCAACTGTGGTCATAAGTCGAGGACTATCTGTAGTGGTCTTTGTTTAGGACTTTTCTGAGGTCAGTGATTATTCTTCTAGAATATTCCTGATCTGTAGGCCGGAGTTTTGGTGGTGGCACAGTGGTTAGAATGCAGCATTGCAGGCTAATTCTGCTGATTGCCAGCTGACAGGAAATTGGCAGTTTGAATCTCACTAGGCTCAAGGACCCTGATTGTTGGGGGGCAATAGGCTGACTCTGTAGACCGCTTAGAGAGGTCTGTAAAGCACTGTGAAGCGGTATATAAGTCTAAGTGCTATTGACTCAGCTTTCCATCCTTCCAAGGTGGATAAAATGAGGACCCAGATTGTTGGGGGCAACAGGCTGACTCTGTAAATCGCTTAGAGAGGGCTGTAAAAGCACTGTGAAGCGGTATATAAATCTAAGTGCTGTTGCTATTTTGTTACACTAGCAATCCATTTCAAATTCAGTTCTGGAAAGCGGCTCAGGGTTAGTTATAAAGGTTAATGTGGTTTTTTGTGGCACGATGTTTGCAAAACTACTAGTGTGCTACTCTTACAACATGACAGTTTGGTGTAAGTTGCTTTTTGTTGCTCTCCAAAGGGAATTTATTGCCTCTCTTAAGTGTCACGTTCAGTATCATTCTTTTCAGTGGTTCGTTCTCTAAGAATAAGAATACATTTGTAAAAAACTCAAAAACTTTTCAGTATCTCCGGGTAGCCTTCCATTTATATTGGGAGCAGAATTTCCATTGCTAAACAAGACCACTGTTGAAGTAAATGGCATCTGATTTTTGAGACCTTTCTTATTGCTATGGTTGTTAAGCGAACTATTACAGTTGTTAAGTGAATCACGTCATCATTAAGTGAATCCAACTTCACTCTGTCACTTTGCTTGTGGGAAGCTGGCTGGGAAGCTGGTGATCGTATGACCCCAGTTGGTAAATCCACGCCAGTGGCCCAGCATCTGGATTTTGATCACGTCAGTGTGAGGATGCTCTGATGGTCCTAAGTAAAAGGACTGGTCTTAAGTGCGAGGAATGGTGGCAAGCCATCTTCCCCCCCCATTGCTGCTGTAACATAGAACGGTGGCTAAATAAATGCTTGTAATTTGAAGACTATCTGTACTCTTCATAAAAGAGCCAGGGTCTGGCAGTCTTAAGATATTTTGGTAGCTTGTGGTTGTTGGTAGCCATTAAGATGGCAATTTGTGAGTTAACAAGGCTCTTCCTTCTTTAATCTCTTTTCAGACAGAATGATTCCTTGAATCAGCATGATGGGGACAGAGGTTGTTCGCCCACATTTAGGGGTGGGGGAGTAAGTCTTGTCTGCTTTCAGACCTGTAGCAAACTTGAAAATTCCTGACATGTCTTGGCTGTTTTCTCATTAACTACATATCTATGGTACTGATAAATAAAAATAAACAGCTCAGTCTTGCTCTGTAACCAAACAGTCCAGGGGTTGAAGAGATTCTTGCACAAACTTGTATTTCAACAGCGAACAAAAAAGTTCATAGGGTCTTTCCCCCCCCCTTAATTGAGAAGGAAAGAGGGAGGGCACGCATTGGCTGGATTAATTTTTTTAAAAAAACAAAAAACGGTTGATCGAAGAATCCTTTTTCTGATGCTATTTTAATTGGGGCATGTCAAGCATTCAGGTGGGAGGTGGGTTTTTGGACAGTGGTGGAATTTCAAATTTTTTTATTACCGGTTCTGCGGGAGTGGCTTGGTGGGCGTGGCAGGGGAAGGATACAGCAAAATCCCCATTCCCTCCCCACTCCAGGGGAAGGATACAGCAAAATCCCCATTCCCTCCCCACTCCAGGGAAAGGGTACTGCAAAATCCCCATTCCCTCCCCATTCCAGGGGAAGGATACTGCAAAATCCCCATTCTCTCGCCACTCTGGGGCCAGCCAGAGGTGGTATTTGCCAGTTCTCCGAACTACTCAAAATTTCCGCTACCAGTTCTCCAAAACCTATCCGAATAGCACCCCTGGTTTTAGGGACCCCATGTGTCCTCTTCTCATGGAAGTGTTTCCATATTCTGATCTCCACAAGACTCAAACCTAGGCTTCTCTCCTTGATTAGTTTCCATCCATTGTTTCTTACTCCTGCCTTCAGATATTTTGGACAATAGCTTGACTCCCTCTTCTTTGTGGCAGCCCCTGAGATATTGGAACCCTGCGATCATGTCACCCCTAGTCCTTCTTTTCATCAAACTAGACATACCCAGTTCCTGCAACTGTTCTTTATATGTTTTTATACGGAAGAACATCTTTGTTGGAGCTTTGGGATATAACATTTTGGTTCATACAAAGAAAATTACACCAGGAGAAATAAAGGAAGGCAAATCGATTGAATCAACCTTTGGAAATGAATTTTCATGTCGTCGTCATCATCATCATCATCAGGTCATATGCAGAGAATTTTCAAGTGAAACTACCATAGGTTTTGAATGGAAACACCCTTGAATCCAAATGAAAATGTCTGAATTGTTGAATCAGAGTGATTCAACAATCTGAAACAACATTCAACGTCAACATTGTTTTGGCTCAGCAAATTGGGGATTTGAATCTTCCGTGATCTTCTACAGCAGAGGCCTCCAACCTTGGCAACTTTAAGACTTGTGGACTTCAACTGGCTGAGGAATTCTGGGAGTTGAAGTCCACAAGTCTTAAAGTTGCCAAGGTTGGAGACCCCTGCCCTACAGAGCAGAATTTTATGTACTGTAATTTCATGATGAAAACATGATGCTTTCTTTCCCAAGCTCATAACCGTTTTGTACGTATGGGTTGCTTTCTGCCAATTACTAAGGTCAGTGGCAACATTTTGCTTAAAGAAGTAGTGAGAAATTTGATAAAAGTAAACAACAACAAATAATTAGTATGACTGGTTATAATGGATGTTGTAGACAATAAAACAAAAATCGGCCACACAGAAACTGAATTGTATTTGGTCAGCTAACAGCAACTTGTATGTAAAGTCTGAATGACCCAGAAATTTAATTGATAGGTGGGGGTAATGAAACATAGCTGTACCCACCGGGGGGGGGGCTTCAAAAATTTTAGCAAGGGGTTCTCTGATTGGTTGCTGGGTGGGCGTGCCCATGGTGGGCATAGCCTAGTCGGCCTCCTGCAGCATGGCGGTGTGTGTGTGTGTATGTGTGTTTGCCCTCCCCGGGCTCTGGAGGTTTTCCTTGAGTCTCCGGGAGGGTGAAAATGGCCTCCCCAGGCTCCGGAGATCCTCTGGAGGCCGGAAACGGACCCAACTTCCCGAACTTCCGGTAGGCCCATTTTTCGCCCTCCCCGAGCCTCCGTGCATGCCCTGCACTTACCTACATCCAAAATGGGCCGCGTGGGGACTCCTGAGAGGGACGGGGTGGGCGGGGTCAGCCAGGAATGGACTTGTGGGAATCTTAGCTAGAGGTTCTCCCAAACCCCTCTGAACCCCCAGCAGCCCACCCCTGGCCATAACTTTTTATAAATTGGGCAGTGCAACAGTATATGGATTATATTTTCAGCACTTCCGTGGCCACAAGGACAGAATCTTGAAGAATAAGATGTTTTTCTGAATTTTTCTTCAAGGGCAGTTGTTGAAAGTGAAATATTAGGTTAACACAGTCCTCAATTTAGGGATGGTTATTTGGTTTAAATTTAAATACCTTGCTAGTCCTGGTCTTAAAAAAAAGGAGATCGTGTATATATATATATATGTGTTTTCTGAGGTTTTCGCGGGTGTTTGTATGTAGGTCTTTGGTTATTCGGGTTTTCTCCCGCGTAAAATTGGAGGTTTCTTGGCGACGTTTCGACGAAGTCTCATTCGTCATCTTCAGGCTGGTGTTCTCGGCTTCGTGCTTCCAGGAGCAATGTGAGATCGCAGCTGTCTCTTCCTTTTAACTGCTAATGGGGGTGTGAGCTGATTGGGTGGGAACTTGGCTGTGTTCTGATTGGGTGGAGGTGTGTTCTGATTGGTTAGGGGCTTGGTTGTGCTCTGATTGGCTGGGGGGTTGGTTGTGCTCTGATTGGCTGGGGGTGTGTTCTGTTTGGGTGGGGGCTTGGTTGTGCTCAGCTTAGTCTGAGTTGCAGGGGGATTTGAGCTGGTGAGCTGCGTTGTTGTTGTTTGGCTTCGTGTTTGTGGCCGTGCGAGCTCTTCATGGTGGGTGTCAGTCTGCTTCATGTATGGATTGGAGGGGTTTAAAGTGGCTAATGATGCAGCTGCGGTCTGGCTTCTGGTCCTTGGTCGTGGCTCATTATCAGTGTGGGTTTGAGTCTGCTTTCTGCGTGGATGTGTGGTGGTGACATCCTGTGTGGCTCTCGTGAGTGTGGGTCTGGTGTCATTCATCGTGTTAGGGACTCGTTTGTCAATAAGGGCGGGTTTCCAAATGGCTGGAAGGCGGGAGGTATCGTCTCGTTTGTTCATGCTGTGTGGGCGTTTTTCTATCTCGATGGCTTCTCTGATTATTCTGTTGTTAAAGTGTTCAGTTTTGGCGATAGTTCTGGTCTTTTTAAAGTCAATATCATGTCCTGTGGCTTTAAGGTGTTGGACCAGGGAAGAAGTTGGTTCCTCTTTTCTGACTGAGTTCTTGTGTTCTTCTATGCGTGCACTTATTTGTCTGTTGGTTTGTCCGATGTATGTGGTGGGGCAGGCGGTGCATGGGATTTCATATACTCCTTGATTTTCTAACTCAATTTTGTCTTTGGGGTTCCTTAGGATGGTGGATATTTTTCGGTTTGTGCAGAATGCTGTCTTGATGTTATGTTTGTGGAGGATTTTGCTTATTCTGTCTGTGGTGCCTTTTATGTATGGGAGGAGGGCTTTGCCGTTTTCTTGTTCTCTGTCTTGGATTTTAGTGGGGGTTTCTTTTTGGATTAGGTTGGTGATCTTATTTCTTTGGAATCCATTGGATGTTAGTACATTGGTGAGAGTGTGTAGTTCGGTTTTTAAGTGTTGTTCGTCAGCTAAGCGTTTTGTTCTGGAAATGAGTGTCTTGGCTACAGAGTTGATCTGGGCAGGGTGGTGGTGTGAGAGTGCGTGCAGATAGCGGTTTGTGTGTGTTTTCTTCTGGTAGATAGTGTGTCCTAGGGAGCCATTGGATTTTCTGTAGACTAAGACATCCAGGAAGGGAAGTTGGTTGTTCACTTCTGTTTCCATGGTGAACTGTATTTTGGGGTGTAGGCTGTTGAGGTGTGTGAGGAAGTTGTCCAGTTTTTCTTTCCCATGTGGCCAGATTATGAAGGTGTCGTCTACATATCTGAGCCAGAGTTTGGGTTTGTGATCAGATTTTTCTAGAGCTTGGGTTTCAAAGTATTCCATATAGAGGTTGGCAATGACAGGTGAGAGGGGTGATCCCATGGGTGCTCCTTCTATTTGTTTGTATTTCTGTCCATTATAGATGAAGTATGTGTTGGATAGGCAGTGGTTGGTCAGATCTAAGATGTGCTTGGGGGGGTTATATCGAAACGTCGCCAAGAAACCTCCAATTTTACGCGGGAGAAAACCCGAATAACCAAAGACATATATATATATATATATATATATATATATATATATATATATATATGTGTGTGTGTGTGTGTGTGTGTGTGTGTGTGTGTGTGTGTGTGTGTGTGTGTGTGTATTTGTCTATGTAAGTTTTCACGGGTATATATGTGTGTACAGTTAATATCTCGGGTTTCTTCCCGTGTAATTGTAAACATATCCTTAAAAGGATAGTAGCAACGTTTCGACGAAATCGCATTCGTCATCTTCTGGCTGATGTTCTCGGTTTGATGCTTATGGGCAAACTCTGTGATCGTAACTGACGTTTTTCTATGAAAAGAGGCAAAGGTGTATTCTGATTGGTCGACAGTGTTGTTGTATTCTGATTGGCTGATGACGTAGCTGTATTTTGATTGGGTGGAAGGGCTGTTCCTTGATTGTGGGTCAATGGATAAGTTATGCTGGAACTGGTGGCAACACAGGCATTTTGATGAACCTTTGATCTCTGGTTTATATTTTGTGTTAAGATTCGTCTGTCTATGAGAGCAGGTTTCCAAATAGTAGGCAGACGGGAAGTGTCATCACGCTTATTCATACAATATGGTCTTTTCTCTATTTCAATGGCCTCTGATTATTCTGCCATTGAGATGTTCTATTTTTGCAACTGTTTTTGTGTTATTAAAATTAATATTATGTCCTGTGGCATTTATGTGTTGTACTAATGATGATGTGTGTTCTTTCTTTTGTACTGAGTTTTTATGTTCCTCGATGCGCACACTCATTCTTCTGTTGGTCTGTCCAATATATGTTGAGGGGCAGGAAGCACACGGGATTTCATATATGCCTTGATCTTCTAATTCTATTTTGTCTTTAGGGTTTCTCAGAATATACAATGTCTTTCTATCTGTGCAAAATATGATTTTGATGTTGTGTCTATGCAGTACTTTGCTAATTTTATCTGTTGTTCCTTTTATATAGGGCAAGATGGCTTTCCCATTGTTTTGTTCCTCTTGTTGATTTCTCTTCTGTCTGGGTCTTGCATGCTGGATCATACTGATGATTTTATTTCTACAGAACCCATTTGATGTCAGTACGTTAGTTAATGTATATAATTCTGTTTGTAAATGTGCTTCATCAGCCAGACGTTTAGTTCTTGTGGTTAATGTTTTGGCAACAGAGTTTATTTGTGCTGGATGGTGATGTGATTTAGCATTGAGATAGTGGTTCGTATGTGTCTTCTTTTGATAGATGGTATGTCCTAAGGTGCCATCAGATTTTTTATAAATTAATACATCGAGGAAAGGCAACTGATTTTCTGATTCTATCTCCATGGTGAACTTTATTTTGGGATGGAGGCTGTTCAAATATACTAAGAAGTTTTCCAGTTTATCTCTTCCATGCGGGCAGATCACAAAAGTGTCATCAACATATCTAAGCCACAATTTTGGCTTGTTAACAGTTTTTTCTAAAGCATTGGTTTCAAAATCTTCCATGAAAAGATTAGCGATAACCGGTGATAATGATGATCCCATTGGTGCACCTTCTATTTGTTTATATCTCTGTCCTCTGTGTATGAAATATGTGTTGGATAAATAATGTTCTGTTAAATCTGCGATATGTTTTGGTAGTTGATATTTGTTTTTAATTGATGACAGGGCTTCTTTGACAGGTATTTGTGTGAATAGTGATACAACATCGAAGCTTACAAGTAAGTTATTTTCTTTTATGTGTTGCTTTTTCATTACTTGTATGAAATGGTATGAGTTCTGTACATATGAAGCAGCAGATTCTGCATAAGGTTGTAGATGTTTTGCTAGATATTTGGCTAGATTTTGTAACGGTGAGCTTATGGAACTTACTATGGGTCTAAGAGGTATTCCATCTTTGTGTATTTTTGGGAGGCCATACAGTTTTGGACATTTTGATGATTTTTCTCTGGGAATAATTGTTTGTTGGATTTCTTTACTTATAGTACTTGATTTTATCTTTATCCTCGTGGTTTTTTCTAGATATGTTATTGGGTCTGTGTTTATGGGTTTATATGTGGCATCTTGAAGTAAGTCAGACAGTTTCTTTTCATAGTCCACTGTGTTCATTACTACCGTTGCATTGCCTTTATCTGCTGGTAATATCATTATGCTATTATCGTTTTTTAAAACTTGTAGTGCTTTTTGTTCTTCTTTTGATAAGTTGCTTTTAGGTGGTTTACTAGTGCGTAGAATGTTGGTGACATCATGTCTAACTTTATCAGCATCATCAGCACTGAGTTTCTTTAAGCTGGTTTCAACTTCGCATATGATGGTTTCTATAGGGATTTTCTTAGGTGCCACTGCAAAGTTAAAGCCCTTTGCTAAGACATTTGTTTTTGCTGTTGTTAGCTCTTTATTGGAAACATTGTATACTACTTGTTTTAAATGATGCTGGGCTGTGGTTAGAGGTTTTTTATGTTCTAATTTCTTAAGTTTCTTTAAATGTTTGTAAGTTTTATGAGTGGTTTCTGTTTCAGATCTTCAGATGCCAAATTGTTTTATTTTGTCCCATAATATGGGGTGAATAATATTGCTTATCTTTAAGTATAAAGTTAATAGATCTTTGTTTTGAATAGGAATCTTTTGCTATGGATTTCATTTCTAAGTAATGCCATTTCAGTTCTTCTCAGAATGCGTTGGATAGATGTTGTGTAGGTATGGAATTTCAATTTAAAGCAAGTAGGTATTATATTTTGGTCACGACTGTGACATAATATATATGTATGTATGTATGTATGTATGTATGTATGTATGTATGTATATGTATGTTTGGACTGAGATGACAAATCCCACTGCTGTTCTACACCACCTGTTCATAGACAGTCATACATTGTGTGCAAAGCCATAACTCTGCAGCTTTTGATAAATTGGTCTTCTCCAAGTTGATTCAAAGTTAGCAGCCAGGATTAAGGGACCAAGGTCTACAGGAAAATAAAACATCCCAGCAATTTCAACTAGAATGAAAAAAGAAACACACAGCTGTACTATAGACTGATTTCTACTCTAATCATACCAGCTTCAGAGTGAAACTATATACATTAGGCATACTTCACGCTATTTGAAAAATAGCCCTTAGAAATTTAGATAACTATAGTAATCTCTCTAAGGGGGAATAATGTTATATGAGCCTAAATATTTTGTATAGCAATAGCAATAGCACTTATATACCGCTTTATAGTGCTTTACAGCCTTCTTAAGCAGTTTTAGAGTCAGCCTATTGCCCCCAACAATCTGGGTCCTCATTTTACCAACCTCGTAAGGGTAGAAGGCTGAGTCAACCTTGTACCTGGTGGGATTTGAACTGCCAAATTGCAGGCAGCCAGCAGTCAGCAGAAGTAGCCTGCAGTACTGCACTCTAACCACTCCGCCACTGAGTGCACCGAGTATATAGGTTAGTCCTCAATTTACAAGCACAGCTGAGCCCAAAATTTGTGTTGCTCAGTGAAACAATTGAGTTTTGCCCCATTTTATGACCTTTCTTGCCACAGTTGTTAAGTGAATCACTGCCGTTCTTAAGTTAGTAACACGGTTTATTTATTTATTTATTATTTAAATTTCTATACCGCCCTTCTCCAGAATAGGACTCAGGGCGGTGAACAGCCAGAGTAAAAAACAATACATACAAAATTTAAAAGCAATTTAAAATAATTAAATATTATTGGCCGTAAATTAAAATAACCCAATTTAAAATCAATTTAAAATTAACTCAAGCCAGCCCAGCTAGTTGAAATAAATAGGTTTTCAGGGCCCGATGAAAAATCCGGAGGTTGTTAAGTGAATCTGGCTTTCCCCTTGACTTTGCTCGTCAGAAGGTTGCAAAATGTGATCAGCTGACGCCGGGACACTGCAACCCATCATAAATACGAGTCAGTTGTCAAGCGTCTGAATTTTGATCATGCAACCACACGGATGCTGGAATTGTCGTAAATGTGAGAGAAACGGTCATAAGTCACTTATTTTCTGTGCCGTTGTAACTTTGGATGTAACTTAGTAACTTCCACTAAAAGGACCTGTATGGGTTTTTTATTTTTGTAAGCCACTCAGAATCGCTGAGAATGAATGGGGGTGGACATATACACTTAAATAAAAATAAATAAATAATGAAATAAATAAAATAAATATTAAAATAAATAAAATAAATGTGAAGAGCCATGGATGAACTTTTGCTGCTAGTCCATTAAGAGAAGTTGACATCAATATTTCTCTTCTAGACTAATAAAAAAAAGTTTGCAGCGCTGTATGTCGGTTTTAAAAAGCTTATAGAGATTCAAGCGGTGTGGGTCAGAGGTGGGTTTCAGCAGGTTCTGACCAGAGAACCGGTAGCGGAAATTTTGAGTAGTTCGGAGAACCGGTAGTAAAAATTCTGACTGCCCCTGCCCCTATCTATTCTCTGCCTCCCGAGTCCCAGCTGATTGGGAGGAAATGGGGATTTTGCAGTAACCTTCCCCTGGAGTGGGGAGGGAATGGAGATTTTACAGTATCTTCCCATGCCACGCCCACCAAGCCACATCCACAGAACCTGTAGTAAAAAATTTTGAAACTCACCACTGGTGTGGATTGACGGATGACCGGAAGATCTTTTTAAAAAAATTCTGGAGCAGAATTCAAAGTAATGACATTCAGATCTCTGCTGAAAGAATCTTTCCTCCTTGTAATTCTGGATATTGTAAGAACTGGGCTTTTTTTGTTCTAAAGTAGAATTGATTGTAAGAAAAAAGATAGTAGATGCGTTAAAAAGGAAGGAATAAAATAAGAATAAGAAGCCCTGGGGTTTTTTTCCTTTTTCTTTTCCGGCTCATGTATTCACCATAAAACTATTTCTCTATAGTCACTGATCTCTTTCTCAGATAAAGTTACTGAAGAAGGATGGATTAAAGCCGATGAAATACTACAGTATCGGTCTGCAATCATTTTAAGACCTGCTGAACTACAATTTGTAAAGTTAGAGGATGCATCGGCAAGTTGTCACGGAAAGTCGATTGCATGTTGGAAAACATGAAATATCATCCAAACACAACTTGCCTGATTCTTGTTCTCTTGTTTTTATCTGGAACTTGGAGTAATGGAGCTTCAGAGACAAATGGAAACTTCATAAGGCCCTTAAAAAATAGAGCTCTGTACTGAATGTATGATTACTTGGCTGTTAAAACAACTCCAACCAGTAAGGAACCTATCAACATTATTCTTGCAAATGTAAAATATATCACGGTGGATTTTTTAAAAAAATATAAAACATTGGATCAACTTTCCTAAGCTACTTATTAAGTTTGTGACAAATTTTATGGGAGATTTCAAAGATATACTGTATTTTCCCCTAAACTTTCAACCACTATTGTATGAGGTCCTTGGTGCTCTCTGAGCTTGTTTTCTTGCACACATTTCAATATGTGCGTAATTTTAAGCATAATTTTCAAGAACAACCTCACCCTGTGCCTGAAGAGAAAAGTTTTCGATCGGTGTGTGTTACCTGCTCTAACCTATGCCGGGGAAACATGGACACTCACCTCACAGTTGACACAAAAGCCACAAGCTGTGGAAAGATACATGCTTGGCATTACAAGACAAGATAGAAAGACCTGCTCGTGGATTAGAGAACAAATGAAAATATGAGATGCCATCCAAAGAGTAAAAGAATGGAAATGGAAATGGGCTGGTCACAAAGCAAGAAGATCTGATGGCAGGTGGACCAAGGCTCCCACTGAATGGATCCTACTGGATAAAAGAGACCTAAAATAAGATGGATGGACAACATCAGCAAGTATGGTGGGCCCAATTGGCAAAAGAAAGCTTGGGACCCTATGGGTTGTAAACATGAGGAAGAGACCTTCATCCTGCAAGTGGTTAGACAATGGCTAGAATGATGATGATGATGATGATGATGATGATGATGATGATGACAATGATGATGGTAGTGGAGGTGATGTGTGCATTGGTAAACATTTAAATCACAATGAAAGAAGTATAACCCAGGTTCGATTGGATGATTTTATTTATTTAACTTATTTAGTTTGTCAAACGTACGAGATAACAGATATAAGTACTGTATAAACATGAATATGAACTCAGGAAATGGATACGAATAAATGGGGACAGTAGGACAGGGATGGTAGGCACGCTGGGGCACTTATGTACCCCCCTTACAGACCTCTTAGGAGTGGGGTGAGGTCAACAGTAGACAGTCTAAGGTTAAAGTTATGGGGGTTTGGGGATGTAACCACAGAGTCAGGTAGTGCATTCCAGGCATTGACCACTCTGTTGCCGAAGTCGTATTTTCTGCAATCGAGTTTGGAGTGCTTTACCTTAAGTTTGTACCTATTGTGTGCTCGTGTATTATTGCGGTTGAAGCTGAAGTAGTCACTGACAGGTAGGACCTTGTAGCAGATAATTTTGTGTACTATACTTAGGTCAGACTGAAGGCGGTGTAGTTCTAAATTGTCTAAGCCCAAAATTTCAAGCCTGGTGGCGTAAGGTATTCTGTTGTGAGCAGAGGAGTTATAAATGATTATGTGATACTAACCAGGATTGTGCAAAACATTTGAAACAGGACTTTAAAAAGTGTGCAAAGCATCCTCCTTTGAAGGGTTTACTCAGCTGGCTGAGGAACTCTCGAAGTCCACAAGTCTTAAAGTTGCCAAAGTTGGAGACCTCTGGTCCAAAGCATCAAAGGGCAGGACAAGAAAGAATGGAAACTCACCAAAGAGAGTCCCAACTTGGAACTAAGGAGAAATTTCCAGACAGTGAGAATGATCAATCAATGGAACAGCTTGCCTTCCAAAGCTGTAGGAATTCCATCACTGGAGGTTTTCAAGAATAGACTAGACAACCATTTGACCAGGATAATATAAGGTCTCCTGCCTTGGTCAGGGGATTAGACTCAAAGACTTCCAAGCTCCCTTCCAGCCTTGTGTTTCTATGATTCCTTTCATGAAGACCCTAATTAGTATCCCCTTAAAGGCTTTTGTCTCATACCACAGTATGATCACTCTACTATGTGATGTATTTGTAGAAGAAATTGGAGAATGCAGTGTTTCCTTGCCTGTGTAGTATGTCCCTGGGTTACATGCATGTGGAGATTACAAGTGTCAAGGGTTAAATCCCAAATCCAAAGCACCTGGGGACAGCTGGTTCCTTACATGGGCATTATGGATGGAGGCCCTGTTTCACTGTTGTAGAAGTTGGAAAGCATCTTGTCTTATTCCGTGGTGGTGCAGTGGTTAGAGTGCAGTACTGCAGGCTACTTCTGCTGATCACCGGCTGCCAGCAGTTTGGCAGATCGAATCTCACCAGGCTCAAGGTTGACTCAGCCTTCCATCCTTCCAAGGTCGGTAAAATGAGGACCCAGATTGTTGGGGGCAATATGCTGACTCTGTAAATTCACTTAGAGAGGGCTGTGAAGCACTATAAAGCGGTATATAAGTGCTATTGCTATTGCTATTCCTGATTCCTACCATAGGAAGGAGGGAGCAATCGGAACCCATATTATCTGATTCAGATCATAGGGACGAAGATAGTAGGCTCTAATTTATTTTTGGGGGGGGGGTAAAGTTTTTTTATTTTTAAAACATGCATCAATACAGGGGTGAAACTCAGCAAGTTCTGACAGATTCTGCAGAACTGGTAGCGGAAATTTTGAGCAGTTCAGAGAACTGGCAAATACCACTTCTGACTGGCCCCAGAGTTGGGTGGGAATGGAGATTTTGCAATATCCTTCCCCTGCCATGCCCACCAAGCCACACCAACCAAGCCACACCACGCCCAACATGCCATGCCCACAGAACCGGTAGTAAAAAAAATTGGATTTCAGAACTGCATCAATATCATCAATATCCTTGCATGGACAGTGTGGCATCTGAGTGTCATTCATTTTGATACAAAACCAATATTAATACAAGTAAAAATGACTACATTGGTCAAACTTACATGGTCTAATGTTATTATATATATTTATATCAGCACATATTCCTTCCTTCCCTAATTTAGGAAGGTCTAAATGAAAACGTGGCTCTCTACCTTAAATTCATCATACGGCCTTAGGTAAATGAACCCAAACACTTCATGTGATCATATTGGCTTGTGTTACACAAGGCTTATTGCAGTAACGCCAGCGTAGACTTAGTGAAGTATTACACAGAAATGCATGATTCCCTACGAATAGTTTCCTGTAAAATGAGCCTAAGAAATGCAATCTTGTTTCTCTTCCATTTCAGACTGTTTGAGACCCACATGAAATAAACTGAACAATAAAACCTTGCTAGGATAAAAGGATGCCTGGAATTATGCTGTCTGTTTAATTAACATCTTAATTTTAAAATTACAAAATTTCAAATCAGCCTAGTGATGGAACTTGATAAAACAGTAATGCAGCCGATGATAGCAATTTATTATTTCAAACATTCATTTCGGTTTACAGCAATTTGCTTTACAAGAGGATTGCTAAAAATGGGGAGGTGACTCCAAATTTCAAAATGCGGATTTACTACATAATCTCTCCTGCTCTTCACCCTTACAGGTGTCTTACATTGGCCAGGATTGCAAAGAAATTCCAGAATTCCTTGGGAAAAAATATGGAAGCATCGCGAAAAGGCTGGACCTCAGCTTCAACTTATTAAGGTAGGACATACGTGTTAAGCTACACTTTAGTGGAAAACTTCCTTGTTCTTTTTTTTTTATTGTTGTTGTATGTCATCAATATATGCTTAACTCTGCACATGTATATCTAATTTCATAGACATTGTTGCAGAACGCTATATATAGTTAATATCTTCTTTACATATGGGAGAATATTAGTCAATGGATTGCTTGACGCAGTGGTTATAGCTTAGCTTTTGTTGCATAAGGTTTTTTTTTGCAACTGGTTTCTTTGTTAACTGGTTTTGCTAAAAGAAGAACAAAATGAGAATGGATATTAGGAGCGGAGAAAAAAAATTGATTTAAAAGATTCAGAAAAAGATCTGTTTCTTTAAAAAAAAAACACAATTTCCTTGTTTTCGGAATGAAAAGAGTTTCTTGAATACGAATACACCCAACTGTGGAAATAATGCCCTTTTTAGTATTTTTGTTCTGAGCAGAATTTGTCACCCTGTTTCACCCTCATCAGCTTTGTAGAATTTGACTTCTCTGCTTAAACCAAGATCTTCAACCTTTTAGAACAGGGGTCTCCAACCTTGGCAACTTTAAGACTTGTGGACTTCAACTCCCAGAGTTGAAGAGTCAATTCTGGGAGTTGAATTGACTCCCAGAATCAATTCTGGGAGTTGAAGTCCACAAGTCTTAAAGTTGCCAAGGTTGGAGACCCCTGCTTTAGAACACTTAAGTACTAAGATTGCACCCCACCCCCACCCCCAGACTACTCCGAGAAGGAAACCAGAAGCTCCCACACACACATGTCCCAGAGCCTCTAAAGTCTAAACTGAGGCTGGGGATTAGGTGATCTGCTTTTCCAGACATCTTCTCTTCCAAAATTGAGCTGGGGAGGGGGACACAGCAGTTCTTTATAAGGAGGCTTCTCTCCTTTAATTGTTACTGGAAGAGTTGGCTTTTCCCCTCTAGAATTCACAGAAGAGTTGCTTAAAAGTTCTACCTGCAAGCTTAGCGTTTGGTTGATATTTGTAGGATGATGTGATTCCCAGCTCAGAAACAGATCTGCCACTGCAGAGCTATGGCCATGTATATGGTGTGGGGAAGGAGGTTCCCCCATGGCTTCTCCAGAACTTTTATTTTGTGGTAGCCCCAGGATATGTTGATCTCCTAGAAGACCTGCGTTTGGTCTTCTATGAGATGGATATCCCCATGTTTAAACTTCCCAAACACCAGGAAGGTTTCTCTACAATCACAGTCAACATGGCCATGGAGCATCTGGATGAGAGTGGATGGTCTTAATCTAGCAAACCTGGCAGGTATCATTGAATTCAGCAGATGGCTGATCTTTGAAGGTTCCTTGGACTTTCTCTCCAGGTATCCTAGAATGTCTAACTGGGTCTTGTGTTGGGAAAGAAGGGGAAACACCACTGGCATGCCAGAATGTCCTGGAATGATAGACTGGTGTTGACCTAGGCAATATAATGAGGACAGATCTGCCAATTGTTAGAAATATAGAAACATAAAAAAAAAAACTGATGGTAGAAAATGACCTAGTGGCTCATCTTGGAGCTTGCTTTTTGTTTTGTTTCATTTTTTAACATTTTTATTTATGCATTTATTTACTGATTTATTTATTGTTTTTAATTATTCTTTTTATGCTTCATTTGTTTTGTTTTATTATTTTTTAAATTGTCGGATGATGAACACGTGTTTATCCCAATCATGTTTAAACTCGGTTGCTGATGATTGACCCACTACTTCCACCGGAATTTGGTTCCAAGCTTCCACTTTCTGTGAAATCATCCTTTCTAAACATGGCTTTTGAACTTCCCTCCTGTCAGTTTGAGGTTACGTCTCCGTGTTCTTGATTTTTGCTTAATGGTTGGTGTGTGTGTGTGTATCTCCATGCTGCAGGAGTTGGAGTGTATGATTGAGCTCTTAAAAACTCATACCTTTTTTGGGGAGGGGTTCTGGACTTCTTTCCTTGGCAAATGATTTACAAACAAAGCTTTGGTCAAATTATTTGCAAATGAGAATGAGATTCTTGTTCGGTCTGAGCTTCAGCAGGAAATAATGATATCTTGATGTGCATGAAGATAAGAAGCAATGCTTATAATTGCCTATGTGTTTTATGGATATGAATTACACAATTATACAACCGGCAACCGTTTCTGTGGATTACTTGAGATTACTTTGTATAGTATTCGTTGGCCATGTGCTCCTTAGTCACACTTCTAAGAGATACGGTGGCCTCTGATTTCTATTGCAAATTAAAACAACTTCTATGTATTATTGGCCTATCTGAACCACGATGGATGTACCAAGTGTCTTTTGTCATTACCTTTCTTTTTTTTTCTTTTGATCATTCAACTTATTCTTGCTTTTAATTTAATTTTTTCAAGTAGCATAAAGCATGATTGGGATCTTGCTCAAATTAAGAGATTTGTTAGGGTTCCTTGAAGTCTTGAAGTGAAAAGAAAAACGAAACGACATTACCGACAGAAGCTATCTGCATTCCTCATTTGATTATTTTCAGAGAAAAAAAACAGTTTTTTGCTTTTAGCAGAATGGAATTGGATTCACGACTGCTTCGACCTGCTTAAAAACAGCAAGAAAATAGACCCAATTTAAAATGCATTTTATATTTAGCCCGAATATGAGGCATGCAAATAGATAGGATATGATTAGTAGCTTGCATAACGTTCTTTGGGTATCTTTTGTGTTACACAGTTTTAAAAAGAGAAGAAATGCAACTTAAGGGAAGTCAGGCACGTTTTAAGGCTGCAAGATAAAATAGGCCAGGCCCCTAAAAGACTCAGTTTCTTCTTCCTTGTATTGCTCAGGGCTTATATTTTACAAAAGAGATGTAACCAGCACCAACAACAGTTTTTGTATGTAACTTAATGCAGTTCATTTTTTGAAAAAAGGGAATGGATCTTTTCGATAGCATGTTGCGATGTGATGTGGAAATCTTCCTTTACTTTGGTACAGGGGGGCCTTGACTTATGTCCATTTATTTGGTGACCATTCAAAGTTACAGCAGCACTGGAAAAAATGACTTACAATCGGTCCTTGCATTTATGACCGCTGCCGTGTTCCCACACTCGCGTGATAAAATTTGGGCACTTGGCAACCAGAATGTATTTATGATGGTTGCAGTGATCCCAGATTCACATGATCGCCACATGTGACTTTATTAGCTGGCTTCCAACAAGCAAAGTTGTTGTAAAATTGGGTGTGGCTCATTTAACAATCACCTCGCTTAGCGACAAATGTTTGGATCCCAATAGTGGTCATAAGTCAAATGCTACCTGTATTTGTTAATAGGATTTTTATGCCACTTTTTCTCTGGGACATCAAGCCGGTGCCTAAGAAAATAAGGAAAGAGAATGTTAAAACAAAGAATTAAAAATTGATATTTAAAAGTCTGCCTCAAAGTATTTTAAAAAGAGATTCCTTTGTTTCTTTTTAAAATGGAAAGAGATAAGAGGATGTTGGTGATAAAAAAGAAAATTTATTTTACATCAGCTTAAGCTTGAGGCCTC